>NC_139947.1:13802515-13815015 GCF_963454915.1 Gymnoscopelus microlampas | reverse complement strand
GTTTTTGTGTCTTTAGATTCAATCAGAAAAAAAAAATCAAAAAGTGGCACTGGTTTACTGTACTAACTCCAAACATGAGGAGTAAATGGGAGTGTCATCACACTAACTAGCACTAACCATGACTAACTAACATTTTAACAGCATCCTCTGGGGTGGGGGAGGTTCGCGCGCGCGCACACACACACACACACACACACACACACACACACACACACACACACACACACACACACACACACACACACACACACACACACACACACACACACACACACACACACACACACACACACATACAGTGTACACAGATCGAGGGAACTGATTCTGTCCCAGAGAGCATGTAGAGATTGATCATTAACAACAGATCTTTAACATTGTTCATTCAGAACAAATACTTATAGATAACAAGCACTGAAAAGCACTTGACATTGTTTCCTGTAACTGTTATAAGCAGCTCAATGGCCCTATTCAAACTAAACAGCACCTCTCTGCTACCATTCACTCAACTGTGTGTTTCTGCTGACACCAAGTGGCTAGAGTATGAATTGCATGGCTATGCCCTACAAAAGTGTATACAAACAATCTCACCAGGAATTAAAAATAGACAAGCAACAAAAAGTGATATAATTGGTGAATGTCTTCTTAATAATTATTAGAATGTTTTGTTTCTGTTTTTTCTTTTAATTAATTTGTTGTTGGTGCTGCTGGGTGTTCATTTTTTCCCCACTGTCCTCATGTGTTGTCCGCCAGGGTACACACTCTCTGTGTAACCCTAACCCAGAATAGTCAGTGTTAATTTATCCAAATGGTCAGTGGTGTAAAGTAACTATAAGAAAATTGACTCAAGTATTGTACTTAAGTACAATTTTGAAGTACTTTTACTTTACCAGAGTATTTCCAATTTTCAGTACTTTTACTTCTACTCCACTACATCTCAGAGGCAAATATTGTACTTTTACTCCACTACAATTATTTGAAAACTTTGAGTTACTAGTTACTTAGATTTGGATTATTACAAAACATTATTCACTTCAGCCCTATTTTGGCCATTTGAAAATAGCCATCTACAAGCTCACAATCATTGTGAGCTTGTAGATCTGCTTTTTTTTCAAAGGATTTGTACACATTTTATACATTTGAAAACTCGTAATGTAATGATGATGAGTACTTTTACTTTCGTACTTTAAGTATATGTTGATACTAATATGTTTGTACTTTTACTCAAGTAAATTTTGAATTCTGGACTTTTACTTAAGTAAAAAAAAAAATAGTACTTTTTACACCACTGCAAATGGCTTTGGATGGATTTGGATTTGACTGTATGTGTGTGTGTGTGTGTGTGTGTGTGTGTGTGTGTGTGTGTGTGTGTGTGTGTGTGTGTGTGTGTGTGTGTGTGTGTGTGTGCGTGCGTGCGTGCGTGCGTGCGTGCGTGCGTGCGTGCGTGCGTGCGTGTGTGTGTACTGCGACGACCCAGAAGTCTATATTCAAAAGGTTACCTGGTCCTGCACCACGTTGCCACACGGATCAGAATAAAAGCTGAATCAACAGTGGAGTTGCTTTCTTGCTGGACTGAATCCATGTTGTTCCCTAATTGGGCAAAGGCATTTGAATTGTCAACTGGTGTGGGTTAAATCAGAACCCCAAACATGGTAACATGATTAGACAGAAATAGCTCCCGGTCTCGATATATTGTGTAACCAGATACCAAGCCCAGCTTTAATACACATACCCCGAACATGAGCCACCTCTTCTAGGTGGGGGGGCCCTGAAACCACACAATGTGAATGGCAATACAAAGCTAGCATCAGAACTAATGTAAACCAGGTCCGTTTTTACCGTCCAAATACATGGTTTCTGTCCTTGTTCTTTTGTTCTGGTGGTCTGTTTCATCCGTGTAGTGTCAGGTATGTATAGGGCAGTGGTGGAAAAAAGTACTCAAATGTTTTACTTAAGTGAAAGTATCAATACTGCAATGTAGAAGTGTTCTGTTACAAGTAAAAGTACAAAAGTATCGGTATCAAATGTACTTAAAGAAGTACGAAAAGTAAAAGTACAAAAATGTTTGCAAATAGCAGATCTACAAGCTCACAACGCATCGCGACGCGTTGTGAGCTTGTAGATCTACTATTTTCAAATAGCCTAGGTATAAAATAGGGCTAAAGTGGTTAATGTATGTTTTATAACGTAATAATTGTATATGCAAAGTAACTAGTAACTAGTTTTCAAATAATTGTAGTGGCGTAAAAGTACAATATTTGCCTCTGAGATGTTGGTGGAGTAGAAGTAAAAGTATAGACAATTGGATATACTCAAAGTAAAGTAAAAGTACCTCAAAATTGTACTTAAAGTACAGTACTTGAGTAAATGTACTTGGCTACTTTACACCACTGATGTAGGCCAGGGTTGGCCTGAAGGTCAGAAAGGTGAGTAGGACCAGAGCGATGCGTCCAGGCCGGGGGGATTGCCTTCTGAAAGCTCCCAGGCCAGCTGGGTAAATCTGGACGGGGGGCGAAGTGAACAAAATGTTAAGCCGGTTTTCACTCGCTTCCCAATAAACTACTGTTGACGTGCCCTTGAGCCAGGGCACTTAACCTTTGAAACGCGCCGCCGGTGGTGGTGCCAAGAGTACAAGACCATAGAAATACACAAGTACAAAATATACGTCCAGTGTGTGTGTGTGTGTGTGTGTGTGTGTGTGTGTGTGTGTGTGTGTGTGTGTGTGTGTGTGTGTGTGTGTGTGTGTGTGTGTGTGTGTGTGTGTGTGTGTGTGTGTGTGTGTGTGTGTGCGTGCGTGCGTGCGTGCGTGCGTGTGTGTGTGTGTGTGTGTTCTCAATGATTCTACAGCAGTAAATTAAAGGAATAGTTCACCTAAAAAATGACTTAATTTCTATCAATTACACACCCCATGAAGCCTTGAATTGATGGAGATTTTTTGTTTTTTGACGCATTCCAGAGCCAATAATTTCATGACCGGGTGTATTTCCGGTAGGAGACTCAAAGGAGTCTCTTTCTGAGTCTCCTACCGGATACATTAGCATATTTCTGCCGGTAATCAAATTATTGGCTTAGGAATGCGACAAAAACAAAAACAAACTCAATGAATTCAATGCTTTATGGGGTGTCTAATTGATAGCAAATAAGTATTTTTTGGGGTGAACTACTCCTTAAAGTCGAGATACAAAATACTAGCATTGCAGCAAAGCTCTGATGGTACAGGACTAATCAAATCAAATCTACTGTAGATATGAAACAGAGTTTTCAGCTGCTGTGAGAATCATTCATCTCTACCAACAATGAATATTTATTAGGAGATTAAAAAAAGAAATCACAATGATCAAACGGAATGAAAAACAAACCACTGCTTTGACAAGTGTAATTTGTTTATTATGTGAGTGCACATTCCAGTCAAACTTTTGATGTAGAAATCCAGCGTAATGCTTTCCAGGGATAATAGCAGGGAATTAAAAGTCCTGAGGGTATCTTGAACAAACATACCATTCGTACATATTGGACGCAATACATTGCTTAATTGTATGACCACTAGAATACCAGAGCTTGGTGTGAAACTACGTTGACTTGTGGACATGCTAGTCTCTCTACACACACAAACATATATTCTGCCAGCCGAACAACATCAGCTTCTTGATAAGAAGATTTGTAAACTCTGTGGCACTTCAAAGATAATATTTACCATAATTTAAAGCACAAAATAGATCTTTCAAGTAGCCAAACTGATGTAATATGTGACTGGGTACTGAAAATAAGTAATATGGTTACATTTACACAAACTCAGTATGCATGGCCACCAAAAGTAGTTACAAACTGTATTTACAACAATGCAAGATATGGTAGAAAAATACATAAGGGGTCAAGGCATTCAGCTAAATCTTGCAAAGTCGTTCCACGGTTTTGTCAGTAGCATCCAACATCATCAGCCACTGGTTCTCCATAGATGTCCATGGAGTCAATGATAAATACAAAAATATTATTATGGGGTTCGAAGGGGGGGGGGGGGGATCTGTCTTCTCTTATTCATGATTACTCCACTCCTTTCATGAACTCCAAGAACTCTGAAGGGGGGAAAAAAACAGGAAGTGATTAGCTAATAGTTACTGAGAATTGAACTTTGAATAGCAATGAAAAGCGCCCACATCAAACAAAAATCTCATTCTGTGTATTGGAATAGTCCACTTTTACTTGTAACAGAGTATTTCTACATTGTGGTATTGATACTTTTACTTAAGTAAAGAAATTGAGTACTTTTCCCACCACTGCCAAGGGCAGAGAGCAGAGAGACATGAGAGATGAGACAGGGGTCGGATTGGAACCTGCATCCTCACACTCACAACCATGCGGCGTGCTGAGCCACCAGAATCCCCACCATTGAAACGTTTGATCATGGCATGAATTCAAGTACCCACACGGGTACGTAGTAAAGCATAATGTTTTTTTGTATTTCGTGTGTGTTTTAATTGACTCACCATCGTAGTCGATTTTGCCGTCGTTGTTTTTGTCCCCGTCCTTCATCAGCTCCTCGATGTCGTCCTCTGTGATGGCTTCTCCGGTTGATTCCAGCATCACTTTGAGCTCGTCCAGGTCGATATAGCCGTCTGCGTTCCTGTAAGAACGACCAAAAGAGTTCATGTAACCTTCATGTAGGCTACCGACCACACCATGTACACGTAGGCTACCGACCACACCATGTACATACATGTACCGACCACACCATGTTCATGTACCGACCACACCATGTACATGTACCGAACACACGTTTAACATACAGTTGTGTTCATGTGTTACCTACTAATGTACCTACTAATACACATTTAAAGGGATAGTTCACAGGAAAAAAAAGTTTTTCTATCGATTAGTCACCCCATAGAGACTTGAATTCATGGATATTTTTTAGGCTTAGAGGAATGTGACAAAAACTAAAAAGTATTCAGGAATTCAAGTCTCCATGGGGTGACTAATCAATAGAAAAAAATGTCATTTTGGGGGTGAACTATCCCTTTAACTATCCCTTTAAATCCCTTTAACCACTTAAACCCTATATAATACGTAGTTGACCGGAGTAGCTGACCGCCCCCAGAATAAAGGCCAATACATAACTCCTTCCGACATCGGAAAATCTTCCGGTTCGGAAAGGCTTTCCGAACTATTAATAGTTCGGCGAGAGTCAGGGCATCTGGAGGTGCACAGGTTCCGAGGAGATGTTCTGGGACCGCCTTTCCGAAACTTGGAATGAAGTCAACTTGTAGTTATATCACCTCCCTTTCCGAAGAAAGCTGGGAAGGGGTATGTGTTGTGCTTAAGGACCCTATAGGGTTCAAGTGGTTAACATAAGCAAAGAGTTGTGTTCATGTGCTCCTGTACCTACAGTAACACACCTTTAACCTACTAAGAGCACAGCGATGGGGAGGGGGAAGCTTAGTGTTAATAGCTTTTAGATCAAAGGGGTAAAGCCCTGCTGTAAAACATGATCACATTAGCGTGTGTGTGTGTGTGTGTGTGTGTGTGTGTGTGTGTGTGTGTGTGTGTGTGTGTGTGTGTGTGTGTGTGTGTGTGTGTGTGTGTGTGTGTGTGTGTGTGTGTGTGTGTGTGTGTGTATGTGTGTGTGTGTGTGTGTGTGTGTGTTTGTTTGTGTGTGTGTGTTTTAACTCCACTATTAGCAGATGTTGTGGGCAACAAAACAGTTCAACTTCCGTCTCCATGGTGCAGCAGAAAGGGCAGCGATTGGGTTTGAGCATACAGATAGATGAAACATTTTGGAACTCACTTGTCAGGCAAACACAAAGTATGGAGCGCACACCTGTGTTGATGAGGTGCTGGCCACGGCAGATAATAATGTTGAAAAGGATGAGGCCGCACAACTCTTAGCCACGATGCAGAAAGTTTAATGAAATGAAACCAACGTTTCGACAAATACAGTCTTCCTCAGGGTTTTTGGGAACTCACTTGTCAAACATGCGGAACAGATCTGCCAGTTCTTCCTCTGTCTTCCCTTTGCTGTCGTCCTTCATACATCTTACCATCATGACCAGGAACTCGTCAAAGTCCACCGTGCCGCTCCCTGTGCACAGTGGTGGAAAAAGTACTTAACCCATTTAAATGGTTTTCTGAAAAACTATTGTTGCTATATCAGTGGTGCTCAAACTTTTTCATGTCAAGGACCCCCAAAATGATATGTATTTGGCCGCAGACCCCCATCTCAAAATATTTTGTTCCAGGGACCCCCAGAAGCAAAGATTTGAGTTAGTAATGTTTGCTTTAAAAGAATATATTATTCAAAGATTTGCAAAAATGTTCAAGATTTTTCATAGTGCGGCACTCTGTGCCATGCTATTAGCTTGTACATCTGCTATTTTTCAATAGCCAAAGAAATCTAAAATGTTAGAGATGCAAACTTGTATATCTGCTATTTTTGACTAGCCAAAGTATAAAATATGGATAAAGTGGTTACACAGATGCGTTCCCGGTTTGAATGGGTTAAGTAAAAGTATCAATACTGCAATGTAACACTCTGTTACAAGTAAAAGCCCGGTAATCAAAATGTACTTAAGTGAAAGTACAAAAGTATTGGCATCAAAATACACTTAAGGGTAGGGCAAGTGATTTTTTTTTGTTAAAAAAGGTTAAAGTACTATATTCTGATATTAATCATTGCTACAGAGCGTTTGTTCGGTCACAGGGGTCTCTCCAGCTCTTTAGTAAACAGAATATAGTACATTTTAAGGTATAGAGACACACGGCCGGAAGCGGAAGGCCTACAAATTCACGCCCACTTTTGAGATAGCGCCGCTACTCGAGGTCCGTTAGAACGATGAACTGCAGCTGCCAATGCAATCCCTATGAGAGGATATGAGAGTTAGCCTACTTTTAAAATATTCCTACATTAACTGGAGACGATATTGATTTAAATAAAAATATGTTTCCAAATGTATGGAGTGTCTTTGTCAACATATCTTCTTGTTTTCTTAATAGTTGATGTGTTTCACATTTAATTTTCCACTTTAACGAGTTACCCATAATGTTAACACAGCAGAGGCGAGACGGCAGACAGACAAGTTGTCGCATTTCAGTGACATCACTGTCTTTAAGAGTGCCGAGCGGCGACCAGTAGCGTACCCACTGTAGAGGCAGGACAGGCGGTCGCCTGCCCAACTAAGATCTCGCCTCCCCTAAAAAAAACAAAGAACCCGTCTCAATGCGTGCTTAATGTCCTCAAAGTCACGCATCCAACAAGCTTAGAACGGAGCAGCTTGGACTTTCTGTTCCAGAGATAATGACCAAAACATCTTGATAACGGCCACTTTTGCCAGTTTTCTGGGTATTGAAAACCTCAAGGGATGCGTCCGTGACGTATATACCAATGCGACCACTTAAACTCTAGATCTCCGATGCTAGCGGTTTTGACATACTGATGGAGTATATTATAGTATATTGTGGGTAGTATATCGAGATGGCAGGTATGGGACATTAAAAAGGATAAATTAAACAAATGGGACAGTTTATTAGAACACAAAAAAAATCGCTACAGCCTCAGTAGTTAACCAGTGAAATGACGGTATTTTACAATGCCTCTCATAGAGATTGCATTGACAGCTGCAGTCCATCGTTCTAACGGACCTCGAGTAGCGGCGCTGTCTCAAAAGTGGGTGTGAATTTGTAGGACTTCCGCTTCCGGCCGTGTGTCTCATGGGTGACACATTTTAAGCCAATCAGGAGAGGGCACTAAAAATGCATTTTCTGTTTATTAAAGAGCTGGAAAGACATGGGAGACTCCTCTTACTGAACAAACACTCTATAGCAATGGGTACCATCAGAATATAGAGCTATTTAACACTTATTGTAACCAAAGTAAATCACTTACCCTACCTTTAAAGTACCAAAAGTACACGGTTCACAAGGTATCATACAGTATGTATCAAATTTAAAAATCACAACGCGTCACATCGCGACGTGTTGAGAGCTTGTAGATCGGCTATTGTCAAATAGCCAAAATAATAAGTTTAAATAGGGTTGAAGTGGTTAATGTAGTGGTTTGTGATAATTATTCAAATCTACAAAGTAACTAGTAACTGAAGTTTTCAAATAATTGTAGCGGAGAAAAAAGTGCAATATTTGCCTCTGAGATGTAGTGGAGACCACTTCCTGTACACATACAATGCCACACTCTTACGACAACACAGCTTCCTCAGCCAAAGCACATTTGTATCTAGAGAAAGTGCTTTCTTTCTTTTTTTAAGATTCTTTTGTTGCCATTTTAAGATGTATTTAGATAGGAGAGTGTTGAGAGATGGGACACCTAATGGCCACGGACAAGGGTAACACATGAGACATGAGAGGAGATGGATTGAAACTAGGCTGTTCGGGCCTCACATAACAGCATAATAACACCACTTGTCGGGTGGAAACCGTCTATGTCCAAAATGGTTACTTTTCAGGAAATGGAAAAAAAAGAACCTGACTTCTACTGGATCCAATACAGTTATTGGGTTACATGTCGCCTTTCCGACATTAACTAACCCTATACCTAACCCTAAACCTAACCCTAACCGCACGCGGAAGCCACTAGTCGGAGTAGTGAGATGTCGGAATGCAGACATTACCCCCAGTTATTGTAGTCACAAGCTCTTGTTAATACTTTGTATTGGTTAAATCTATCTATAAATGCACAGAATCTGTGTGTGTGTGTGTGTGTGTGTGCGTGTCCGTGTATGTCCCCCACATTTTGTAGAGAACCGACAGACCGATCGACTTCAAACTTGCCATGTGTATTGACGGTTCCATGTCTGTCCATCTGTCTGTCTGAGTCCCTTTTATGCTCATTTATGGAAACCTCTCTTTTTTTCCCTCTAATAATTTAGAGCAGCCAATAATTTTTTTACCGCCTTTTCTCCCCAATTTAGTTGTTATGCCTATTAATTCCTCTCCACACACATTTCTGTGTGCTGCCACTGCTGGCTCACGTGCCAGTGAGGAGCCTCCACTGGGAAGACACTGTGCCTCTGTCTGTAACGCCCCAGCCCATGTAGTGCCAAATATCTATATAAAGGGCCAATAGTATTCATATAGAGCAGTGGTGGTCAACCCCTTTAATGTCAAGGACCCCCAGATTGACACTTATATAGCCTGCGGACCCCCATTTGAAAAGATATGCCAGGGACCCCCATAAGAGAAGATTTTTACGGCTCTATAGCAGTGATTCTCAACCATTTTAATTTCAAGAACCCCCTGTTTGACATGCATTAGGCTACGGACCCCCATTTAATGGCATTTCTATCTCTGGGACCCCAATTTATATTGTAAAATTGTTACAATTGTATTGTAAATGTTAATTTAACTCTGAGTCACGGGTCCATTTGGTTCCATTTGTACACTCTCAGAGTGACAGACTCATAATGGTCTATTTGGTTCCTAATCTATCATTTAGCTGGGGTCCCCCTGGTACCCCCCCAAGGACCTCACTTTGAGAACCAATGGTATATAGGCGCGACAAAGCCGGATGCACAGTGGTGGATTCAAACATCAGGTGCTTTACCTCTGCGCCACCCGAGTGTTCATGCCCATATATGGAGATCCCTGATGTCATCAATATGAAGTCACAGCACTGACGTCATAGAAAGGCCTCCAAGTACTCATAAAGGGTACAGTGAGTACTCTGACAAAGGGTACAACGGGTAATCTGACAACGGTTACAACGAGTATTGCAGACTGTAACCAGAAAGGCATGCGTTCCCAACGGGCATCGTTCACAACGAGAATCAGCCTAGTATTTATAAAACTCACAAAAAAGATTTAACCACTTCCAACCTGACCTCCTCAATTTTAGGAGAGCGCTCCTACCGGCAGTGCTTCCGGTAGGAGACACAAAGAGTCTCCTTTGTGTCTCCTAACGGAACCGCTGCCAACCGGTCCGCTGGTCATCAAAATTATTGGCTTAGGAATGCGACAAAAACAAAAATATATCCATGAATTCAAGTCTCCATGGGGTGACTAATCGATAGCAAAAAAGTCATTTTGGGGGTGAACTATCCCTTTAAGATTTATGTTTGAACTTCAGAGGCGGTGTCATCTTGAACACGTTGAACTTTGCTTAACATTAAGTGTTTTTCAATAGTTCTAGAGACTTAATCTTGATCATCATTTAGGAGGATCGTTATCCCTAATCGTTTCCTGTGTTTGCGTTCTGTTGTTTTTTTAATTACCATCTTCATCCACCTCGTCAATCATCTCCTGGAGCTCCTCGGGTGTGGGGTTCTGACCCAGCATCCTCATCACCTTCCCTAGCTCCTTGGTGCTGATGCAGCCATCGTCTGCATCCTGCACGAAGATTTCAAAGGCGGCCTTGAATTCTGCAAGGAAAAAAAGAAAGAAAAAGAGAGACAGAGACACAGCAGGCATGAGTCACTAGAAAGGATGAACACTTTCAATTTTAGATTTCTTTGGCTATAAAAAAAATATCAGATCTACAAGCTCATAGCGCGGCACTCAGTGCCGCGCTATGAGCTTGTAGATCTGCTATTTTTGAAAAATTGTGAAAATCTGTGCAAAGTTTTGAATATATATTTTATAAAGCGAACATTTGTAAATCTTTGCTTTTGGAGGTCCCTGGAACAAAATATTTTACAAATGTTCGCTTTAAAAAATATATACAGTATTCCAAGATTGGCACAAATTTTCACGATTTAAAAAAAAATAGCAGATCTACAAGCTCATAGCGCAGCACTCGGTGCCGCGCTATGTAACTTTTATTTTGGCCAATCTGTATGGTAGAATATGTTAATTCAATACAACTTATACAATTGGGGGGGTTGTATTTTGTCTCCTATACTCTTCTATTGAGACATTTAGATCGTGTCAAAGGTCATGTCTCACCTAGACACAGGATCTGACACAAGATTAAATGTATCCCCTGAGCAAGCAGGCAGGCTCTACTAGCGCAATGGTAAAAATGTCAGGAATTGCCAGGAAACCGTGTTCGAATCCGGTGTATAAGAGGAAAGTTACATGGTGCAGCTTTAATAACTGTTGTGGTTAATAAATGAAATAACACAGCAGTTTCACACTTGAATTAAGAAATCCTTTTCTACATTTAGCTATATGCTTCGATAGCACGATTACAAAAAAAACATTGTTCCGTAGGCCTATTCAGGGTGCATTTCGCCTTTCCGACGTGTCGCCTTTCCGACGTTAACGAACCCTATACCTAACCCTAACCCTAACCGCACGCGGAAGCCACTAGTCGGAGTGGCGAGATGTCGGAATGGAAGGAGCACCCCGCCTATTCAACGTCTAAAATGTGAGTATTTTCTACGCACCATTTTTCTGCTCCTCTGTAAGCTGCTCAACCTGTAAAGAGTGAAAACATTTTCAAGAGTAAATACATTTATATTGTACCTTCTGATGTGCCATATGTATAATACATGGTCTAATATCTGCTCATTCAGTCAGTGGTGTAAGAAGTATTCACAATTTTCATTAGAAGAAATAAGTAAGTAAAAGTTCGGTATTTGAAATTTACTTGAGTAAAAGCATAAAAGTATTGGCATCAAAATACCTAAAGTACTAAAAGTACTCATTATGCAGAATGTCTAATTTCACAGGTTTTCAAATTTCAAAAATCTTTTGAAAATAGCCGATATACAAGCTCACAACGTGACGCATTGAGACGCATTGTGAGCTTGAAATTTTAAATAGGGCTGAAGTTGTTGATGCATGTTTTGAAACAATAATCAATACGATCAATACACGCACACGATACTTATAAATAAAGATAGAGAAATAAAGAAGAGAGAGAGGGTATCTTTAAGTGTGGGAATCAAGTATAAAGTGCTGAAATGAAGCCACTCCACTGGTATTGTTTTAGTAACACTTAAAGGAGCAAACCTATGTTCATATAGTTTCTAAAGCTCATTATAAGACTGTATCATTTCTGTCTACTCACTCTGTATCTCAGGATTGGGCTGTGGACAGTTCCTGAAACCTGCCTACCAGTGACATCATCAGTAGGCACCACGTTTGGTCATTTCAAACAAGATTTCAAAACCTTTTTTAAAAAAAGAACAATGGCTTCTATTTCAGCATGCTAACTATCCAGGATGAGAAAAGATGTAGTTTCTATTAGCTTGGAATCCCCATCAATGATGTCATTGGTAGGCAGGTTTCTGAATGGTCCACAGCCCAGCCCATCAATGAGACAAAGAGCTGGTGGCTACTTATAATGAGCATTAGTGAGGACCACTGTATCTGAAGATATATGCTTGAAATTGGATGAAGTGCGTCTTTAAGCCTACTTAATACTTTGTATCGTACGCCAGTATCCGTCACTGCTGTTGGTCCGTGTAAAGTAAAATAACTGATTTCAAGTTGTTTTTCAATAAACAATGCTACCAAAATATGAATTAGGCTTTAGGCCGCAAAGGTTCTATTTTGGGGTCGTGGTGCTTGGCCTTCCTTGACACAACATAGAAACTATACATCAAATGTCTGGGACA
>NC_139947.1:13790015-13795015 GCF_963454915.1 Gymnoscopelus microlampas | reverse complement strand
GTGTGCGTGTGTGCGTGCATGTGTGCATGTGTGCGTGCATGTGATTGATGTGAAGTGATTTCACTCAGTGAGAGCTATGTCTTTGTAAAGGGAGGCCGTGTGTCTCGCTGTGTCTGTTGCTCTCCATCACTCAATCTCACTATTACTCACCGCCCCCCCCTTGTATATTGTGCATATCCATCTCTCTTTCATTACCTTTTATCTTTTTTTCCCCCTCCTTTCTTTCTTTTACCCTTTCTGTCTTTAGAAGCTGTGGCGTACACAAGCGGAGGACTAAAGCAGGAGTTTGCTCCAGGCATCTAGCTCAGCCGTCCTCAGTGAGTGCTTTGCCACTCCGAGGGGGGGATGTCGATTCCAGCGATTCCCAACCTGTGGGCCAGGGACCTCCGGTGAGCCGCGAGGGCATTCCAAGTGGGCCACCAAAGAATTGTCAAAACACCAGGATTGTAATGATAATATAACATTAATATATTCAAATGAATGTAAAAAAAAAAGAAAATAAGTGTAATGGTATATTTTTTCTTTAAAACCTAGAAAATGTGCTTTCACAGATAAATAGGAACTTACTACGTTAGTTCCATTGATCCAAGTCGGAACACAATCGACTGATTGTTCATTCTAATAAACATGCTCTGAAAATGCACACGGCCCACCCAACTGACCACTTCCCAAGACCAAGTCCCAAGTCAAGTCCCAAGTCAAGTCCCGAGTCAAGACAGGCAAGTCCCAAGTCAAGTCCCAAGTCCTAAACATTCTATTTAGGAAACAAGTCACAATGCCATTTTATTTACCAATATGTTAAAATGTATATAAATCATGAGCATCTTTCCTCCGCCTTCCATCTCACTCTCTCCCTCCCTCTCATTAAAGTTACAGCAATATTAAGGTATACTGTAGGTTCTCTATCTCTCTCCCTCACTTCTCTCTCTCCCACTTCTCTCGTTACAGTAATGTTAACGTATAGGTCTCTCTCTTTTTGGCCACAGAAGCTGATTTCTTTGTAGCATTTGCTCGCTAGCTACGTTAATATCTGCATCAACGTTGTTGAGTCTCCATCTGTGAATTTCAACCCGCATATTTTGCATATTGCAAATCTTTTTTTGTTGACCACCTCATAGCTCTTACATATGAACGATAGGCCTATAATCTTTGGGGTTTTTCACCTGGCTTCCAGCAACCTAAATCACGTGTGTGAATGCATGTGTTTTTTGTTGTTCTAATATTTTCTCCTGCAACTATATTGAATGCTTTGCTGTTGGATTGCTGAAACATGTTTTAACATGCTGGGGTATTCTGCATCATGACACTAAACTAAAGTGTCACTGACAGGATTTCCGACAAATAGCATTACTTGATGAAGCAATATGATTTGAATAAAATGTTTCGTGGGACACTCTTTAAATAACATACATTTTTTAATATTTGGGCTTGTGGGAGGGCATCAAGTATTTTGAAGGTCTCAAGTCGAGTCAAGTCACGAGTCACTGGCGTTAAAGACCAAGTCTTTTTTTAATTGATCAAGTCGAGGCTCATCAAATCTGTCTCGAGTCTCGAGTCTTGAGTCCAAGTCTCAAGTCCACACCTCTTTATCACACATACTGCCATGTCATTTATTACCTATTACCAAGTTTACCAGTAAGCCTGGTATAAACGAGAAACCTATATGTATATTGTCCCAAAATTGCAGTGCACAGTTGATTTGCAAATGACACCCCCCCAGCTGCACCACTCCTACCGGTCCACATCAGCACATGACGATTCCCCAAAAATACCAAACGCATGCATGCAGGCAGGGAAAAAACACCACGCCACCTCGCCTCCGGAAACTGTCAACTCGGCCCGTCCGCCACACGCCAATCCCCAAAAATAGGCCCCCTTAGTGTTGTGCAGCATTCCCTGGATCAGAGCTCTCTAACAAGCCAGTGGCCACATTAGGGCCCCGGCATGAGGAAGGCACTCAGTGTGCATCTCTCTGCCAGTGGGCAACGTTTTCCAGTCCAGCGGACCACCACGTCTCCTCATATAACACACCCACCCCCCATCCTCTCACTGTGGACCACCACATCTCCTCGCATAGCGCACCCACCCCCATCCTCTCACAGCGGAACCACCACATCTCCTAACATAATATAACACACACACCCACCCCCATCCTTGCATGCCGCTCGCTGGATGAGACACCCAGAAAAGAGCGCCACTTAATATGTACATAATGACTCCTTTCAGGGTATAGAGAGCTGGATGGATATTAGTCTCGCGTAGCCAGACAACTATTCCACAATCTCCGAATGCTATATAGAGTCTGGAACTACAGCTCCCGAGAGGAAACTGGCACTTCCGTTCACGAAAATATATTTTAAAATATCTTTACATTTTATTTTCTAAATTTCCATTTCTGCTTAGCATCAAGCTATATATGCTTAGATGATTTTGATTTACATTAGGATACATTTGCGCGAATGTAAAGACGAAACGGAAGCGGGTAGGAGGCTTCACATCCGCTTTGTGTTTTAATCATGATCAGAGCGTCCGAGTCCGAGACTGTATGACCGGAAACATTTGAAAATAATGGGAGGCAACAGTCTGGCCACGCGAGACTAGATGGATATAGCATGGAGACAGACAGACAGACAGACAGACAGACAGACAGACAGTTTTACTGATTATTGCTCTGCTCTGTTTCAGTACAAACTGTTTTGTATTACATTGCATTAATTAATGATCACTTTGATAATGTCACCAGTTTGTTTGCCGAACATGCATGCCTGCAGGTTTATGGATGCTGCATCACAGGACCATGTGCGTGTCAGTATGCATGTATAGTTTGTGCCTGATGACTAATGAGCTTTGATGGAGATCTTTCTGAATGCAGATGACACACTGACTATTTTTTTTTCTCTCTCCCTTCATCGTCATGCAAGGTCGTGCGTCACAGCGTTGACGGTCAGTTCGGTACATCTGTGCCCCGCAGTTACAGACTTAACACCTTATCTCACCCATCTTTCTCTGGGCAAAGGCACAGTCCATATTCACACGCATGGATGTGAAGCACGCACACGCACACGCACACACACACACACACACAGAAATGACAGATTCATACAAACATTGACAAGCACACAAGCTCGCTCACACGTTCACACACTAGCACGCACACAGAGAAGTTGGATCCACGCAAACAATCATACACACGCACGCACGCACGCACGCACGCACGCACGCACGCACACACACACACACACACACACACACACACACACACACACACACACACACACACACACACACACACACACACACACACACACACACACACACACACACACACACACACACACACACACACACACACACACACACACACACACACTGGAGTGCCCTTCAGACAGATCAGTGGAGGTAGGTGAACCTGAACTAGTCTTCACACATGACCTTCTCTTTTCCAGGTGAGATTGCAACTACAAGGGCAAATTGTACTCAAGTACTTTGCTTAAAAATACTTAAGTATTCAAAAGTACAAATTAACAAAGCGCATTTTCTTTTTTAATATCAATGCATTGCTGTGCAACATTTTTTACATTTACAGAACAACTTAAAGATTTTCCAGAATGTTTCCAAAAACATCAATAATAGTGGAAATAGATTTATAAGATCACCCCAGTCCTACCAGTATCATCCTGTCCTACTAGTATCACCCCTGTCCTACTAGTATCACTCCTGTCCTACTAGTATCACCCCTGTCCTACTAGTATCACCCCTGTCCTACTAGTATCACCCCTGCCCCACTTGTACCACCCCTGACCCTCAAGATAGAGATAAACCAAGGTAAGTAATGTGTAACTAATATGACGTTTGAGTTCAGAGTCAACAGCATCAAAGTGTTTATCTTACTGCCTTATTACGTAACAAGCACAACTGGAAGCAAAGACTGCTGTCAACTCAATATCCATGCACTGCTACTTCAAAAGAGAACTGGAAGTAGATTTTTTTCCCCCCGGCACGCTTAAGCCTGATTTATATTTCATCATTTGGGTGTTGTGTGCCCAAAAGATAGCCTATCTACAAGCTCACAACACATCACGAATGTGAATGACGCTTTGTGAGCTTGTATTTAACCGGTTATCATTTCGAGGACCCCCAGTTTGGTATATTAGGCCACATACCCCCATAACCCATGGGGGTATGTGGGAAAAAGTATGAAGTAAGTAAGTGTGCATGGAAGCAAATGAACCCTTTGCGTCCTACGGCTCCATTTGGATCCAAACGGGTCCATCTGTACACTCTCAGTTACATGCCAGTAAGAGTCAATTTGGTATAAATCATTTAACTGGGGACCCCCTGTAACCCCCTCAAGGACCACACTTTGAGAACCACTGGTATAGACTGTCCTTGATCTGTCTTTTTCCCCCCATACAAACCAATTACCTACCACAGGACAAAGGACAATTGATTAATGTCCCAAATACTTCAGTGGAAAATGACAATGTTATCTTGTATCATATCTCTGCTGTCTGGCAGCAACCAGCTAACTCCAAAATGTTCATTTTTCAGAAAATGACAAAAACAAAAAGTGGAGTTAGGAGGTTTTGTTCATCATTGATAAGAACAGCTGAATGGACTTCCAAGCTCACAATGAGGTTGGAGGTCAAAAGGGGGTGGGGCCTGGAGTCAACAAAACCAGCTAACTCCACCCCCCTTGGTGGAGTTAGCTGGTTTAGCAGAAAGTTTGAGGATCTAATGGAGTTTAAAAAAAAATACTTTTCATTGGTTCAATATTTTTTTTTACCAACACACAGATATAAAGCGTGTTCAATAGCACTGACTTATGGAAAAAAATGCAAAAGCGGAAAAGTGGAGTTAGCTGGTTTCTCCTGGACAGCAACAATATGTTGTTTGGTTCAGTTGTACAGTTGAATTTGTTGTCAAGTTCACAGACCACTCTGGGGATGAGCGGGGTGCAGAGGAGTCATTAAGAAGACGAATTGGTCTGAAATTCAGTG
>NC_139947.1:13632515-13785015 GCF_963454915.1 Gymnoscopelus microlampas | reverse complement strand
TGTGGCCATTTTGTTTTTAATTGTGCTTTCAAATAATAATCACTGGAATCTCATTTGGTTCATTGTAGGGATGCTAGGCTGTAAACACATCAAATATACCCACAGCCATGATAGATCACAATCATCTATCACAATGCTTTAAACTATATCATGGGGAAATTGTACATGGCATATATTAGAAGTTATTTAGGCTATTATTTCAAACAACGTGTTGTGCATTATTGTGGGTGGGGGGTGCATTATGTTGTGCATTATTGTGGGGGGGGGGGTGCATTAGGCCTATGGGTTGCAATTGCTATTCTTCAAAATATCTTTCAATTTGCTATACTGTAAATTGATAGATTTGTCTTTTTTTGATTGATTGAATACTTTATTGACAAGATAACAGTTCAAGCTCAAAAGTTATGCTAAAAGGCTAACACAAAAGCCCCAGGGGCTTATTTCCATTACACTTGTTTCTCTCCCAGCAGCCTGTGTTAATCGTTGCAATATTAAATTTAAATGTGCAACGAACATAAACGATATCGATAAATATTTTATTAAGAACATGATTTCCTTTGGTTCTGGGAATATGCTGTTGTGCAACTGAACTAAACGCTGTAGAAAGTGAATAATTATTGCTCTGATTAACCTAAATGAGTTGAATCAGGCTAAGACGGGATGACTCAATGTATCGTTAGCATCTCTAATGACACCTGTTTTCATTTGACACAATGAGTGAGTCAGACCTCAGCTGAAAAGTGACACAAACACTTCAGTACATCACCTGAAGACCTGAGGCCGATTCCACCAATGCCTTCTAAATCAGTATTTCTCACACTTTCAAGATTCTTCCAGAAATGTTCAAAAATAGCAGATGTACAAGCTCGCAGTGAGGTATAGAAGTGACCAGTTGTATTAGTAAATATCCCCCTTTTTTTTCTCGTTTCCTAGATAAAACCTATATATATTATTTCAAAAATATTTAAATAAGTATAAACAAAAATAAATCATCAATTAAAAACTATTCCACATTTTTTCAAAAAGTGTTCATCAAATCAATCATCAAATTAAAAAAATCTAATCATTTCCATAGATAAATAAAAAAAGATTAAGAAGTAGTGAAAATAGCAGATCTACAAGCTCAGAGCTCACAGCTGCGAGCTTGTATATCTGCTATTTTTGAATAGCCAATGCTAAAATCTAAAATGACACCAGATGCCTTCCCGATCTCAATGGGTTAAACTGCACAGTTATTTTTCTATTATAAAAGCGCTCTTGTCAACGGGGCCTTTTATTCAAGGGCACAAGGGGGTGGTCTCCGTTGGCCACGAGCTTGAACCAGCCAATGGAATTGTCTGTGTAGTGTAGAAGTGCTGCTTCTGTGATCACGCCAGGGGGCGCTCCCCCTCAAGTGAGATATCTCGCTCATAATATCAAAGAACCGGGGTTACGCTAGTAACCTATAGTTTAACTTTCACGGTCAGTTGATTGGTCAATTTTAGTCCAGATGGCACCACTCCAACAGGCAACATGCTGAGTTTCTATTGCAGCGTCATGTGATGTCGAGAAACGTTGCAGGGCTCACTGTGGGCACACATGTCACCCAGGCAGTTAATTCAAATCCTGGGCA
This sequence comes from Gymnoscopelus microlampas, assembly GCF_963454915.1. NCBI lineage: Eukaryota > Metazoa > Chordata > Actinopteri > Myctophiformes > Myctophidae > Gymnoscopelus > Gymnoscopelus microlampas. Next base: position 13,783,403 of record NC_139947.1, on the reverse strand, counting down.
TGCTTCTGGCACTTCTATGAAAAGATCTAAAGTGACAGCGACAGGAACAGGGAGTGTTTTATTATTATTTATCATTTAATAGTCATTTTAAAGCTTACTCAGCTTTCCTAATGTCATTTAAAGAATGCTTAGACCAGAACTGTCTACATTTATGTGAAATTTGCCATTACAAATTGTCACCTTGTTAAACTAATGGTCATTTTTTTGAGTAAAATAATATTTTTGCCTAAATCAGCTCCTCATGACACTGGCCACCTCTGGTAAAATCGCCTAATTGAATTTTAGTATAATTTATACTGACAGCTGTCGTACTGAGAAATGTCTGTCTGAATGTCGCACTGACAAACCAGACCAATACATTCTAAAGTAGGCTACTCTGATGATACAGTTTTGATTTCTCTCTTGGATAGTTCCAGTGATCCTGGACTGCACCAACACAGTAAATAAGGTGGTGGAGTGGAGTGATAACAACGCTCTTATCAGTAACACAAAAAAGACAGAAGAGATTGTTTTTGGTGCTCCACTGGAGATACACAGATCCCCCATTACTATTCATAGTGAACAGATCAACCAGGTATGTTCGTATACATACCTAGGAGTAGTAATAGACCATCTTTTGTCATGGAAAGACCAGACTGAATCAGTGGGTAAGAAGACAAAGCAAAGAGTCTATTTCCTTCACCGTCTGAGATCTTTTGGTGCAAGTAGACAGATTCTTCTTTTGTTTTTCACTTCTGTTATTATGAGTGTTCTTCAGCAGTACTGTAGTACCACCTGGTATGGATGTCTGTCTGTAGCCTTAAAGTCACAACTGCTGCAGCAACAACTGAACATTTGTTCAAAGATTGTTGGACCACTGGCCACTTCAGAGGCTCTATACATCTACGTATAATAACAGTATGAAAAGGTTGGCAAGGAATATCACTTCAAACACTAGCCATGCTTTGTATGGAGAATATAGGTTGCTGCCTTCAGGAAGGAGATACAGTGTTCCAACATACAATAAGGTCAAACTGAAGAGGTCCTTTGTCCATCAGACGACATTGAGGCTTAATCAGGAGTTTAGGCCAGGGGTAGGCTTAGCTCTGGTCCATAGCCTAGACCAGCGCTACTCAACCCGCGCGGCCCCTTGTGGTCAAACCAAAAAAAAAAAAAAAATGTTTTTTTTTTTTTTTTTTTTTTTTTTTTAAGCACAGGATAAAAGAAATATACATTTCCGTTCAAATATATGGGTTGCTATTTTTTTTTTCAAAAACAAACATCAATTGTTACAGGTATAATGCATAGTTTTCTATGCATTTCGGGTTTTTGGGGGGGTTTGACCCCCATTTTTTTTCGGCCGCGCCCAGGATAGGTGTCCCCTTATTTCAATCTCTGGGAGTTGGCAACCCTAACCTTGCCATACCTTGGCTTTTGCTGAACTGATGCCACTGGACATACACACAAAATAAACAGGTCCAGTGAAAAGAATATGATGTCAAAATGTACATTTTCTTATAACAATAACAATGTGTAGTGTGTGTTCCAAAATCAAAAAATCAAAAATAGGACCGTCATTTTTAGCTTGCGGCCCCTTGGACTTTTGGTATTTTGCTGAGTGGCCCCTGAGCCATCTTAAGTTGAGTAGCCCTGGCCTAGACAGTGGAGTTCCTCTCCCCTTAAGGCTATGCTACCGATGAGCCAATACGACCGCACCACAGGCTACATTACCCGTCGTTGGGAGTAAAAATAAGAAATACACTTTCGCTACTCACCAAAACAAAGACGGTTTTATGGAGTTGAAAGCCAATCGGTTTTATGGAGTTGAAAGCCAACTCTACTAAGTGGGAGCGCGGAAAAAAGAATGGGTCGCGAGTCAATACGTTTAAACAAAAAATCACAACTTTTCATCAGTTGTTAAACTGTTAAAAGGAATTATCCTTATCCTAATTAAAAGCAATTCCAACAAGTATGTAATAAATAAAATATCTGGCCATTCGGCTGTTAAGTGGTTAGATGGGTGGGCTGCATGTATTTTCAGAGCATGTTTATTTTAACAATCAATTGATCGACCATCCAGTGCCGGCCCGCCCTATACACGAACAACGCGGCCGCTTAGGGCCCCGGGAGTTGCTAGGGGCCCCCCGCAGGAGGCCGGCCTAACTAATACATGTGTTTGCTGTTTGTTTCTGCTGAATTGAACTGATCGGGCGACAAGCGAGCATCATCATCGTCACAGTGCTCACAGTGAGGTGCGACGCAACACGCTTTGAGCTGGTAGATTTAGGCTACTTCTGGAGTGCGACACCATCGTGCGACGAAGTATAAACGCTTTTAAAGTGACAGTACATACCTTGCCTCATCTGCAAGAACTTCTGTTTAATGATAGATCATATGTTTACCATTTGCCAAATTTGCCAACAACTACCAATAATAGACAACGACAACTACCAACAATAGAAAAGGATCAATAGTGGGATCGATAAAGAAGGATTGATAAGGGGATCAAAATGGATAAAAAACTGCTATCCCTATCCAAACTGTAATGTTTTATTGTATTATTATTGTGTGTTTTTGCATGCCATACATTTAAAATGTATGGCATAGACTATTTGTATTGTTTTTCACCCTTGTGGTGAACTCTTTTAAATGTGTGGACAAAATGTACCCTAAATGTGAGTAATTGGTGTCATTGGTAATTTTTTAGTTATTAGTGAGTTGGTCTTAAATTTCTTTAGAAGTAACATTAAAAAAGTCTTAAATCTGACTTGCCTAACCCGCTTAGGGCCCTCAAATGGACAGGGCCGGCCCTGCGACTATCACTCAGCTTTGAAGCTGATAAACCTTTTAAAACCATGACAAATATTCACCCACAACTTTGCCAGAGGATAAGCGAAGAAAGGGAATATACTGTAGGTACCGATCACAAGGAATATGAAAGCATGCTATTCCATGCACCTCGATATTTCCACAAAATGGATAGGAATATTTTTTTTTCTGTTTCCCCTACACCACTTAATCCTATACTTAGTTGACTGGAGTCCCCCAGGGCTCTCTACTAGGTCCGCTCCTTTATTTATGGAGATAGATATGTTGCATAATTCGTGAGCAAATAGATTTGATTTGAGCACTCGTAATATGCGATCCGAACAGTTGTATCTCCATATTTATTCCCTCAGATCAAATCTCTTCACCGGAAATAGCTGATTTTCACAATGCGTTGAGTGCGTTGTTAGCTGTTATGCTAATTTTGCTGATTGACAGACTAAGGACGTTAGGGTTCATACGGTTAATACATTAAATAATTCGTTTTGGCTTACAGTAACTTTCTGACATGGATTTGTCTCTATAACTGCTCCTAAACTGTCTTTTTCTGAGGCAGAGTAAACCACGCTCCAACTGATGTTCACTAGGGCTTTTATTTCTCCCAAGATGAGACAACGTGAAAAACTGTGAATGAAATGACATTAAAAAATTTTTTTTTTAACCACAATGAATTATGCACATGAATTATGAATGAGCTTGTTAACATCCATGCTGTATTCCTTTTAAATGTCCATGAAATGTCCACATAACAAATGAAATGTCCACTTTTAGTTGACCAATTATTTGTTTACAAACATTGAGACTGGACGCACAGGTGACTGTTTCATGTAATCACTTCCTAACAGATCCCCACACCTGCTGTTTTAGGGTGAGCTTGTTTCAGTTCATTCAACCTCCTCTGTGTGTAGGCTAGTGGGGTGCGCCCTGGCGACACATACAGTATATACTTCATCGCGCAACGGTATTGCGCACCGAGAACAGCTGACATACAAGCTCACAATCGCGTCGCGGATGCGACCGCTGTGAGATCTGCTATTCTCGGCCGTTCTCTGCGCGCGACACCTTCGCGGGACGGAGCATAAATTAGTCTTGACGGGCTGCAGCTGCGCGAGCCAAGCAGGTTCTGGTGCCATGAATCATGGCACCAGAACCTGCTTGGCTCATGGCCCATGGCCCATGCTCATAGAGCGCTCCCTCCGTTCTTATGACAGCCACTGGAGGTGGAGTTTTGAGGACAACTGCTTTGAATTGTTATTATTGTTTACACACAACAGAAACCAAGGATTATATATTTCAAGAGCGAGAGATCACAGTAAAAATCCTAAGCATTCTTCCTCCACACTGGGAGAAAAACAGCATCTGAAAGTTTGATGGGATGCATTTTTACACGTGAGACTGTGACCACTTTTACATTGCATCTTACGAGCGGTGGGGTTCTTTTGCTGCCGACCTGCGCGCGCATACTGTTTCATATCAGTGTGACGTCGTCTGTTAAGGCGTCTATAAACACACACAACACAACAAAACAAAACAAAACAAAACAAAACAACAACAACAAGCATTGTACAGACCAACAAAATAAAGAGTAACATACCGCGTGCGCCTTCTGCCCAGTTATATTCAGGAGTGTTAGTGCTTTTTATCGTTTTATATTTTCTTCTTGACACAGACAGAGTTCCTCACAGCTCTGAAACTTTCTTTGATCTGATTACCAGCACCTAAGCTCACTCAGGTGAACCCAATGTTCAGTGATTGCTGTCACGTGATATCTGCTACAGCAGGCCACAACGCAGAGAACAGTGGAAGGCAATATGTCTATATCACCATACTCCATATACATACAATACAGTATATTACCCAAAATAAACAATATTCACTTTTCATATTTTCAGAAAAATAATAAAATCAAATACCACAAAATTCAACCACTCTCTGGAACAGCTACAGTCTCATTGAGTAGAATAGGTAACACAACACCAAGTCCATTATTCTACAACCTGGTGATGATGCATGGAGTTGACACCTGGCTGCACACTCAGATCATCGTTTCCCAAGCAGACCCATTTTGGGGTCGAATACCCATCTTTATGGAGTAAATATCCCTTTATTTTTCGTTTCCAATATTTTGTTTTTATTTTTTTCATCAATAAATAAAAAATGTACTGTATATAGCTTTACTAGCTATATACAGATGTCTTTTGGGTCTCGACAATGCGTTGAATGCGTTGAGAAACATTGAGGTACAGTTAGTTATTATTTGCCGCATACCCTTCCCATCCGTGACTGACACGACCGCACGGTTACTCGAAAGATAGCGCTGGCGATAAATGTGATGGCGAGCTACACTGTGGTGTAAATTGGGGTGAGGAGCTTGGCTCCAGTCCATTTCCATAGTGATGTGGTTGAATGGAGGAGATTAGTATAGGCCTGCGTGTGTGCTGAGGAGGAATCGCAGGCTTCTGTTAAATCTACCATCTAAACAACTCCATGTCTGGGGTTGTTCATATGTGGTGTGATGAAGATGAAGATGATGGTGGTGATGATGATAATGGTGATGCTAAGCTGATGCTGCTACTGGTACTGCTACTGCTACTGCTGATGATTATGATGATGCAAATGTTGGTGGTGGTGATGATGATAATGTGATGTTGGGCATTTCCTTCACCTGACACTGAATTGTCGTGGGACACTAAGACGGTTGTCACTTGGTCTGGTGTAGGCTCTTGTCACTTGCACTTGCAATTGTCTCCAAACGTTGCACAATTATAAGTCATGGTTTGGGACATTGAATAGGCCAGCTTTCATGCTTCTGTATAAAAATGTTTTACATTTTGATTCAAACTGAAAATTTGCACCTGATTTTGACCCGTTCATTATCTTGCGTGTGAGCACGTGCACGTACGCACGCACTGTCAATCCCATTGATTGTCAATCAATCAACTGTCAATGCCCATTGATTGTACAGTACTACTACTAGCCTATATTTTGGTTGTAAACTAACCATTCACAAAATAATTTGAACAGCAAACACATACGCGCGCACACACACACACACACACACACACACACACACACACACACACACACACACACACACACACACACACACACACACACACACACACACACACACACACACACACACACACACACACACACACACAAACGCAAAATGACATTATAATGCTGGACGGGTGAGCTCTGTCCATGGTTCTAAACCACTTGACCTGTGAGCTGTCCTTGGTGCTGGACAGGTGAGCTCTGTCCATGGTTCTAAACCACTTGACCTGTGAGCTGTCCTTGGTGCTGGACAGGTGAGCTCTGTCCATGGTTCTAAACCACTTGACCTGTGAGCTGTCCTTGGTGCTGGACAGGTGAGCTCTGTCCATGGTTCTAAACCATACAGCTCCCTTATCCATGAAACATTGTTTGTCACCTGGTATGACATGACAGTCTTTTTTCCAATCTTCATTTCAACATTTAAGTAGTTGTGGTAGTATGTACAGTAGTAAATACAGGGTAGACTGTTTGATTGAATTGATTGATTGGATACTTTACAAAAAATGTTAACTGCACGTGGTCAGACATTACGGCTAAAAGGATAACACAAACAATTTTCACTATTTTGTGAATGAAGCCTCACAAATCACACTACAGCAGGGGTCTTCAGCAGGGGGTCCGGGACCCCTAGGGGTAAATGGTAAAATGGTAAATGGTGCATTTATATAGCGCTTCTATCCGAAGTGCTTTACATTGATTGTGCCATTAACCCATTCACACACACATTCATACACCGATGGCGGAGGAAACCATGCAAGGCACCAACCTGCTCATCGGGAGCAATTAGGGGTTCAGCGTCTTGCTCAAGGACACTTCGACACTAACTCTAGGGGAGCGCCCCAGCCCGGGATCGAACTGGGAACCTTGCGGTTTTCCAGTTCACTCTACCCGGCCACTCTACCCCTGAGCCACTGCCGCCCCTCAGAGTGGGGGGAGGGGGTCCTCAGACTTACTACAGGGGGTCCGCCAAATCTTTGTGTGATATGATTTTTTCTTTTAACCACTTGAATCCTAGCATTCCTATTCTGAGGGGAACATTAGCCGAAAATAGCAGATCTACAAGCTCACAACGCCTCGCGCTCCGAGGCGTTGTGAGCTTGTAGATCTGCTATGTTTGGCAAAGAGGTATAGGTGTAAAGGGGGAAAAAGAGCAGAGTGAGCTTTAAAAAAAAAATCTGAAACACAATTTTATACAATATAGAGGGGGTCCCTGCTTCACCTCTCTCTCTCTCAGCTAGGGGGTCCTTGGCCTGAAAACGTTGAAGACCCCTGCACTACAGTACAGTGGTGAAGCCGAGCTATACAGGCTGGTTGCTTGTGTGAATGCTTTAGTGTGGTGACGTCTGCACCTGATTTGACCAAATTGAAATAGCCAGTACAAAAGTGCTTCACATGAACATGAAGCACGTGAATGCTCAATGAGATTTTCTTTTACATGCATAGATTTTCAATTACAATCTAACTTTAACACTCTTCATGTAAGCAGAATGTACTTGAAGACAGATTTACTCAGATACTATTGTACATACAGGTAAACCCTGTTCTAGATGGTTTGGCCAAAGGCTGATAGCATAGCTATTGGCTGGTTCTGATTAATCTTTTTTTTTTTTTTTTTTTTACACCAAAGCACTTCATCTCTGATTTTATAAACAGCACTCTACAAAAGCCTTTCTTTTGAAGAAGAAAGAAAGGCTTTATCGTCCTATATATAATCACATCAACCATTTAATCTAAAAACGTGGACCTTAGAGTCATGACAAGACATCAAACGATACTCTGATAGAGAGAGATCAAGAATACTGTATCGTTTGAACTCAAATGAAACATGCCATGTGTTAAATTACAAAGTTTGGCTGTCACTGAGAACATTGTAGTGTATGGTGCCCTTGCATTTTCCACATTATAATTCTTATTCAATAGGTTACCAATAATACCTACAAATGATATAATTTGATTACTTATACCAAGATTTGAATGTATTTATTTATTTATTCATTCATTCATTCATTTATGTATTTATTTAATTGTTAGGCGGAGAATCCAAAGCAGGCCCATTCTGACCATAGATAAATAAAACAAGAAACAAATTATTCGCAACATTTGTTCGTTTAGTTTAGACTGTTTACAATAGCTGCCATTTATTGGAAAATGATTGCAGAATGACTTAGGAGGAATGAATTTAACTTAAGAATTGATCACTACAATCAACACAATGCTGTCGGCCTATAGTATGTCTTGATGAATGGAATACACAGGACCACAATGGAAACAAGCCCTCAGGGCTTTTTGTGTTATCCTTTTTAGTAATATTGTATAACTGTACATCTCTACTTTTTGCAAACGGTTAATAAAGTATTCAATCAATCCACCAAATTTATTAAAGTAAAAGTTTGTCACATTTATTGAAACTAGTACAGCTAAGTTAGAATCTAACTCGCATCATGCAGCCTACATTGGCTATTTAATTTCAAAGGCCCCCCTTTTTGTTCATCTTTGACACACATTTGCACGTTCGTCGTTCCATATATCTGGGTAGGCCACTGATGTGTTTTTTTTGTTAACCCTCAGAACCTTAATCTCTGCCATTAATGGAGTTTTTGTAGAAGTTAATTAAACATTTTCAGTGATAGCAGCGCAGCAATCCCACCAGAGAGAGAGCTGCATACGAGAGGAGGGAGACCGAGACCGATTATGCTGTTGCCTAGCAACACATGTACAAAATTTGAAGCGATTTAGTGCCCCCATAGTGGTTCTCATGGAGGTCATATGTTTACTAAATCCCCATAAACGTGTTGGCTGTCAGACAGGGCTGTGCATATGTGCCAGACGTCTTCTGACTGTATATACACCTCTGTGTCGATGCAAACACTGTCGGACTCACAGGACTTGTGTCTTTAATTATGGCTGTCATAAGCAGACAGAGCTTAAACTGAGACATTACTCCACTATCCGTGGCTGGCATTCATTTTGGTGAATGATCTCCATTTCTATGGCACCGTCATCCAACCCGCTTTAAAATGCACGTTAAATTCACTCATTCACACACATTCACACGCCAATGATGGAGGCAAGTATGGGCAACCATGCAAGGCACCCCACCCTCATCGGGCTAGTTAGGGGATCAGTGTCTTGCACAAGGACACTTCGACGCAAAGCCAGGAATCGAGCTGGGGACTGAACCAGGATCCTTTTAGTTCAGTTCCCAAACAACAACTCCATCTCCTGAGCCACTACAGCCAACCCTTTTAATGAAGGAATGAGTGAATGGATGGATAATGTCGTATGAAAATGCACATAGAGAAATAATACAATGTGACTCATTTGCATCAAAGGTGAAATCAGAGCCATGGAGCGCGGAGGAGGCTCTGCTTCACTCAGCGTCCCTGAGATACCACTGGCTGACCCACATCGTTGATTCTTGCATCCCACAGGTCACTGCAAATGTACAAATCAACCCAAAGCTGTTCTTTACTTTGCTTTGATAGAGCAAAAGAGATGGTGAGGAGAGAGAGAGAGAGAGAGAGAGAGAGAGAGAGAGAGAGAGAGAGAGAGAGAGAGAGAGAGAGAGAGAGAGAGAGAGCTGCTGGAGCATTCACTTCACAGCTATTTAGGTCATGCTAAACAAATGCTTTACCACATAGTCAAAAAAGAACATTTAGTCTTGAGGTCATTGTAGTTTCTGGGAGGCTGGGCATTGAATGGAACACAGATAAATAAAGTAAGGGGCTGCTGTGCACAGTCAAATCATCAGTGATATTGTAAATGTACAAAATGGAACTAAATGGACTCTTGTGGGTCCGTTTGTTTCCATTGGTACACTCTCAGTGAGAATTTTACTGTGTGGATTTTATTTTTGTGAGTTGAGGTGTATTTCATGGTATAAAATCGATTCAGTCAGAAAGCCCTGTGTGGGTATGGGGGTGAATTGTAATCACTTAAAACTAAACCATTCTCCTGTAAGTGATCGCTCACCCAATTATGTATTTATATCTTGGTGGAAAATGTATCTTCAGCAATCCTGGACACAATTGGACACATATACTCGAAGAATATGGAAATGATATTCTTCTCAATTCTATTTACAGCAAAAATTGAGAGAGAGAGAGAGAAAAAAAAGCCAAATAAAGGACCAGAAACATAACAATGTCTGCATAGCCATGAGTCATGAATAAAATGGAACCACAATGGAAATAAGCGCTCCAGTTTTATTGTTGTGTTTTATCCCTTTGAGATATGTACAAATGTATATGCATTTGCATTTTTTCAATAAAGATTTAAATCAATCAATCAGTCAATCAATCAGTCAATCAATCAATCAATCAATCAATCAATCAATCAATCAATCAATCAGTCAATCAATCAACTCAATTTTTGTCTATATGACCAGATTTGATCCCAGATGACACCTCACTCCACAGAGGAAGGAGATAGATCCTGGTATTATATTTACACATTTATTATGTTATTTATTGTATTTATTTTAGCCATAAAAAGGCATTTCACCTTTAATATCTCTTCTTGATACGTTAATATTATTGTATGTTAAATCACATACAATCACAATTACATAATATAACTTGTTTAGAACAAATACAAATGGAAAGTGTAAACAATTTTGAACTGTCAGGGAAAACAAGTCCTGCACCAATATGAATAAAATATGTATATCTCTCATTATCAGTATGCTAATCACCAATCATCATGTTAATCAGTTCATTTGTGTTCTCAAATTGCAGACTGGTGATGAGAGATATTCCATGGCATGAAGATTTATCTCAAACTGAGAGAATTTGACTGAAGGCTACGTGTTATTATGAGGCGGAAAAATCAACATCAATGTTTATTAAAAATGTAGATGTCGAGCGTGATCATCTCATTGAGGATATTTCTTAATGGCTTTTGCCTTGTCCCAAGAAAAGAGGGATTTTCCTTAATTTTCCTCCTAACATTTCTTAATTTCAAACTTTTATTATGTTCCTTGGTGTAGGCGATGCACTGGAAACTCCAAAAATTATAGATTCATATTTATACTAGGACCCCAATGGAAACAAGACCGCAAGGACTTTTTTGGTGTTATCCTTTTAGACAAAGTGTTTGACTATACTCGTGCTGTTTCACATTTCTGTCTAATAAAAGATTCAATCAATCAATCAATCAATACTATATATTCTTTTTAAATCATAATATTTGCTCAATAACTTCATCCTGAATTATTCTCAGTTACATGAGGTTTGCATATGATTATGTGAGGACAACATATTTAATTTTGACAAAGTGCTTCTGACCCATGCAGTCAAAACACACACACACACACACACACACACACACACACACACACACACACACACACACACACACACACACACACACACACACACACACACACACACACACACACACACACACACACACACACACACACACACACACACACACACACACACACACACACAACATAGGCTGATTCTGATATTGCTAAATAGTTTTGATAGAATCACTGGTTGTAAATATGGACTTGAGGTATTAAAGAAGTATTATAGATATCAAAGTGATGTTGCACAGTAAAATCTTGAGTACTAATTTACCTCTGAGAGTGTACAAATAACCAAGTAACCAAGGTCCATCTGGTTACATTTGTTCTTTCTTACATTGAATTAACACTCCAGAGCCACAGTCATAGCAATTTCCCTCCAGGCAAATGATCCAGCCAACACCACCAGGACTGTTGAATCATCTGCTGCTGTTCATTTCATAGCATGTTTCTGTCAACCAGGACTGTTGAATCATCTGCTGATGTTCATTTCATAGCATGTTTCTGTCAGTAGCCAGTGCTCTAAAGAGAGCCCTGGTGTCAGGCAAGGTACTGCTAGCCCCTTCCACAAACAAAAAGAAAATCTGCACAGAATTAACTGGAGCTTAATAAAGCACATTATAGGATCCATGGAGTCTGTAGATAAGGTGCAGAGGGGAGGGTGGAACAAAAGCCACCGGGTTAAGAGGTCAGCTGGCAGGGCACACATGTCACCAGCCCATCCGACATGGTCTGCGTACTCTGTCAGCAGGTGTGTAAATATGTGTCATGATTCACACTCTGCGTCCGCAGGGGACGGCAACCCAGATGGGAGTTTAAATGCTGCATTTCATGTGTTATCATTTAGTGGGTTAGTTCACCCCTCATTGGTTTACCATCTGGTGCCCTCTCACTCACTGCACTGTAGCTGCTCTACTGCCTTAATGCCCCTCAACTTATACCACCAGAGCATTGCCAACCATTTATTCCACCGTTAACAAAGTCACAGCAACCCCAGTAAAATGACATTGAGCCAAGTATCTGTCTGCACATGAGCAAATGACACTGAAAATTACTACGGCATCTGGAGTTTGAAAACAAAAATAGACAAGGATAAAGAATGGAGATTTGTATGGCATTATGCTTTGAAACAAACCACATGGCGTAATAAGCTGTAATAGAGTGTTTTCTAAAACAAATTTGGTGATGGATTTACTGGAAAAGTTAAAACAGCCTCTGAACATATTCACACCAAAACTCATTACACAGAATAAAACTCATGCTAAACATTCAGTTGAGCTAACCATGTTGTTCTCCTTTGAAGATGTTTTAAATCTGTATATCTTTTTAAATATAATGAACAATAATAAGATTTACAGTATATAGATATACATCTTTATATGTATTCTTATTTATCTTGATTTAGCTCTTGACTCTATTCTTACCTGTACCTATCCTCTGTGTTACTTTCTCACTGCTGTTGCTGCTATATGACACCTGACTATACCTCAGGGGATCAATAAAGCTGTATGAGACAACAACATAAAATTGACATACTGTAAGTTCTGGAAAAAAACTCACCTTTTAATAACTTCCCAGGAGTATTTGTCCAAAAAGAGCAATAACTGTTGTTCTCTTCTTTCTTCTTATTTTCCAGATGGTTTGTCTAGAAAGGCAAGGACATAAAACATAATAAAAAATAAAAAATAATCACAGACTTGGACTCAAGCACCTTGACTCCTCGCTCTTCCTCTCACGAGAAGGAAAAAAAAAACATCTTAACAAATTTTCTTAATTCTCCCCCCTTGGATCTTACTTCTTGAAGCAGTGGTGTCCTTTTAAAATGTGTGGGAATAAAGATTAGTCCACGAGTTTATTCCTCTGTCATCATCCCTTCATTTCTGGAGACGTTGGGCTTATTGGCGATTACAGAGACACACTTAGACAATCAGCGACTGTTCCCTCCCTTTATTGACGGACTCTCTTATCACATTTGCCAGAAAGCAGACAGCCGCTAACCGTTCTGTCTCACCTTCCAAATGTGCTCATTTGGACTTGTTAATCGTGCTTACATTGCCCTCAATATGTTTTAAATGTTTTGTACGACGAGATTAATTTCGTTTGAGGGAGGTTTGGGGGGGTGTCAGGTTTTGAGGTGGGAGCGCAGAGCGCAGAGATTAAAGGAGTAGTTCACCCAAAATGACTTATTTATCTATCAACCACACAACCCATGAAGCCTTGAATTCATCGAGATTTTTATTTATTTATCGCATTCCTGAGCCAATCATTTTACTCCTACCGGAGTATCTGCCGGTCATTAAATTATTGGCTTAGGAATGCGACAAAAACGCCATGAATTCAACTCTTCATGGGGTGTGTAGTTGATAGAAAATAAGTACTTTTTTTTGGGTGAACTGCTCCTTTAACCTACCAATTTGAACACATTTAATTATTTTCTCAAAGAAAAATAAACCATCTCCAAACACAGACAAATTGAACATTAATCGCTCATACAAATGGTCATCTGCAGCCTTTCCCGTGACTTTCTTTGCCATTGGCACAAACTTGCTTGTTAAGCTCGAGACAAATATAGGAATACGTCTGGTCTATCCATTCCATGTGATTATACCTGGTTATCGATCTTAGGCACACCAAAAAAAAACACGCAAAAACAAATGTTACAATGATGAAATATTGAGGAAAAACACACTAAATAGTGGTGCCCTGGTGTGCATGCGGTCCATAAAGAGGAGGGGACGGCGACTTTCAGATGACATTGGCGCTGCTATAGATGGGAGTTGGTTTCTTGGTTGTTGATGTTCTAGTGCTCAACCTTTTCAGGCCGTGACCCCCCCCATCATATTTGAACTGGGGACCCCCGAAATAAACATATTTGAACTAGGGACCCCCCCCCCCCCCCCCCCCCCTTATATCATTTGACAATTTGGCCAATGTTTGAGCAGTTTTAAATAGCATAGTTTTTTAATTACTTTGGATGCAGTAATGGTCTTTTTCTTTTCTTTCCTTTTTTTTGTTGTTTTTGGGTATTAAAAAGGTCTCAAAAAGTCATTAAATTGTCACTTCACTGTCATCTGGGGACCCCCAAAAAAATCATGTGGGGACCCCCCTGGGGGTCCCGACCCACAGGTTGAGAACCGCTGTGTTAGACAGTCAGTTCTCGCTGTGTGTTGATTCAGCCACCTCGTCTCGTTTCAGCACCGAGCACTAGTGGACAGCTCCCCGCAGCGGGATATACGTGCGCGCTCTTCTCCTCCTCACCATCGCTCCAAGTGCTTTCCCCCTTTTAATGGAAATAAAAGATATTTATGTGCCAAGAAACACTGGAAGTTTACAACTTCAGGGGGAATCTATACGGATACCTCGGTTTTTCCAGTATTTGTGGCAGGTACATCATCGTCGGTGGCAGACAACACAGATCTGTGAGTAAACTGGATTATTTTTTTGTTTTTTTGATTGATTGATTGATTGATTGAATACTTTATTAACAGATTTACAAAAAAAAAACACAGAAAGTACAGTTCTATACAAAGGGATGCTAAAAAGGATTAAACCCAAGAAAGCTGACTTGTTTCCATTGGGGTCCTGTGTATTCAATTCATCACCCAAAGAATTTGGTGTGTGTGTGTGCATATGAACTCCAAAATTCCTCTCAGTATTAACGAGATACAAATAATCAATTCATTTATTGCACAATCGCAATAATAACACTAATAATAATGACGGTGTTTAAACTCAGATCGATGCTGTCAGTATAAAGCCATTAACAGCTGGTTAGTGTGAGTAGCCTACATAATGAGCGCCGGACCATGCATGTTATAGCCAATTAAATACCAAATTGATGGCTGGCCCCTGGTGTATTGCATGTAGATGCATTGTCATGTGTTTTAATGCTGCGTTTTGGTTCACAATGAATCGCATGGAATGGGGTTGCTGCTATTTGTGCTGCTGCCTGATGCATGCGTAAAAGCTTTACGCTTTGGGTCATTCCTTTGTTTCCACAATGCGTTTGGGTTCTTCTCCTCTGTAATCCTGAAGAATAGATGTTTTGTACATGGATATAAGTATTACAAAAATAATCTGCGGATGCTATAGTCAGTATGGCTACAACACCATTTTTTATTTCTTAATTCTCATTGGCTATTTGGTATTTCTGTGGTGCGCCTGGGGGCGCGTGATGTGCATGTTTTGGTGCTTGGAATTGACATGCAAGTTGTTTTTCCTTTGCCATTGTTCGTGTGAAAAAATCTTTCATTGGCTTAGTTTTAGTAGCAGTTTTACTTTTTCCAGACCATCATATGTGTGCTTTTTGATAGATTTGATTGATTGATTGCTGATTTTTTTTAGACAGAAAAGCAAACAGCAAAAGTATAGTCATACACTTGGTCTAAAAGGACTTTAATACACAAATAAAGTCCCAGTGGACTTGTATCCACTGAGGTCCTATGTATTCAATTAATCAACTTAACATAAAAATAACACCAAAAATCAATATCATCACAAATAATTTACCTGGTGTTAGTTCATGCAATCTGGTTGTGTATGTGAAGGCTATTTGTTGACGAGAGAGTCTAATATCACAATGTCTAATTAATAGTGTGGTGATTGTTAGGTAGCCAGTAAGACATCGAGGAACAGAACATAAATCGTCGTGGATGCAAACGTTCATGAAATGCTGTATTGGAAAATGTCTGCGGTTTAAGTTTCACCTGTATTTTTTTCCACCCTCCATGAAAAACAAGCCATCATCACCCCATGCAGTGGTTCTCAACCAGTGGCCCGGGGACCACCAGTGGTCCTTGAGGGGGTTCCAGGTGGTCCCCAGCTAAATGATGGAGAGCTGGTTACCAAATGGACCCTTATAGGTCTTTAACTCTTGAGAGTGTAAAATGAAACCAAATGAACCCTTACGGGTCCATTTGGTTTCATTTTACTCTCTCAAGTGTTAAATTATTGTTAAACATCTGCATTACTTAATCAAAGAATTGTTATTTTGATCAACGTTTGGCCTGTTATATCTCCTATTGATACCAACATCAATTGTGGACACAATCTTATTCAACGATAACAAAATATTTTGGGTCTGAGAGTCTAAATCTCATCAAACGGTGGTTCCGTGGCTAAAAAATGCCGAATGAATAATGGACCTTGATATAAAAAAGGTTGAAAACCACTGACCCCATCATCTATTCATGTAAACCCAGTTTGAGTGCTGCCCTGAGAAAGAAACCGACTGCTTGCTCTCAATATGAACGATTCCAGGTTAACGGCAACCGACGAGCCGTTGTCTCCGTGTAGGAGCCTCGATCACCCCCCTCCCTCCTCGCCCTCTTCCTCCTCCTCCTCCTCCTGCTCCTCCATCCTCCAAAAAACATTCTGGTCAAAAAGGTTCGATCGTAAACCGCTAAGCTGCTGTCTACGTGGACCGGTGCTGAAGCCCCCTATCGTCCCCCTCGGACCAGTAAACCCAGAGACATGGCGACGAACGGCACCAAAACGGACGGACAGGTGACGGAGCTGAACGAGGTGGCCGCCAACAGCAGCGACAAGCCCAAGTCGCTGGACGTGAAGCCAGAGAAGCAGAAAAAGGAGCTTCCAGAGAGGGAGACGTGGGCCGGGAAATTTGACTTCCTCCTGTCATGTGTCGGTTATGCCATCGGACTGGGGAACGTGTGGCGGTTTCCTTACCTGTGTGGGAAAAACGGTGGAGGTAAAAAAAACTAAAAACACACAACACAACTATTTGAAACACATAGGGCTATACATCACTGTTTCCCCCAAACCGTGGGTCGGGACCCATTTGTGGGTCGTGGACACGTTTTTATGGGTCACGAGTTAAAGATCCCTTTATTTTCTTGTTTCTTACATTTTGTTGTTCATTATTATCATTTCAAAGAAAAAAAAGAAAAAGAAAATAAATGCTAAATCTTTCATGAATTAAAAAACAAATTCAGTGATTTTTCAGAAGAATTTCATGAATAAATAAAAGAAAACAAAGAAATTCCATGAGTTATATATATTTTTTAAGAAAGTGAAAATAGCCTAATCTACAAGCTCAGGACACGTGGCGTTGTGAGCTTGTAGATCTGCTATTTTCACTAGTTTGGGTCCCGGGCAAACATCTTATTTCTCTTTTGGTTTGAGCTCAAAAGTTTTGGAACTGCTGTAGGCTATATCCACTCATAAAAGCATTGCCATCTTTTTTTCTTCCTTTAAAAAACAAAACAAAACAGATTTTCCAAGTTGTTTTTTTTATAACATATAACCACACAGACAGTACAGACAGTACCAAAAAAAACAACTTAAACATAAGACATAACACCATATATCAAAAGCAACAACAAAAACACACAGAAAAACACATGAAAAAAAAACAACCCCTCCAAAAAGAAAAGAAAATAGTTATGCATCATTCAAATAATATACATATTCACTTTACATCACCAAAAGCGTTGCCATCTTTAACTGGCCTAGGAGACATACAAACTCATCATCATGTGGCAGAGAATAGGAATCCATAACCCTCTAATAATAATGCTTCACAGTCACACGTTGCATGCATGGGGGCTGTGATAATGCACTGGTGCAGTTTTATAATTGACATGCTTTAACTCTTATCTATTCCTATTCGTCAGGGGCCTTCTTGATCCCCTATTTTTTGACTCTCATATTTGCTGGAATGCCCTTGTTTCTACTGGAGACATCCCTGGGTCAATACACATCAATTGGAGGGCTTGGTGTATGGAAGCTGGCTCCTGTGTTTAAAGGTATACCTACCCCCCCCCCCCCCCCCCCCCCCCCCCCCCCAGGTTGCAAACACCCACAACAACAAACAAAAAACGGTCCTTATATTATATATCAATAACCTCACATATCCACTTCTGTGTATTATAGGTGTTGGCCTTGCGGCGGCTGTGTTGTCCTTCTGGCTTAACATTTATTACATTGTCATCATTTCGTGGGCCATTTACTACCTGTACAACTCCTTCACCACTGTGAGTATCGTATCGTACTGTCCATCAAGATTATACTAGCTCTCAGTCAGGCTTTTCTTCCAGCTCACAGAGAGAGAGAGAGAGAGAGAGAGAGAGAGAGAGAGAGAGAGAGAGAGAGAGTTATAAACATGCATGCTAATGCCAAGTGTGGCATAAACCCCTAGCTCATAACCAGTGGTGTAAAGTAACTAAGTCCATTTACTCAGGGTTTTCTTCCAGCTCACAGAGAGAGAGAGAGAGAGAGAGAGTTATAAACGTGCATGCTAATGCCAAGTGTGGCATAAAACCCTAGCTCATAACCAGTGGTGTAAAGTACATTTACTCAAGTACTGTACTTTAGCAACATTTTGAGGTATTTTTTACTTTACTTGAGTATTTCCAATTTTCAATACTTTTATCTCAGAGGCAAATATTGTACTTTTTACTCCCCTGCAATTATTTGAAATCTTGAGTTACTACTTTGTACAAAACATACATTAACCACTTCAGCGATATTATATGCATTTCTGCCTTTTTAAAATAGCCGATCTACAAGCTCTGATGTCAAATTATTTGCTCAGGAATGCGTCAAAAACAAGAAATCTCCATGAATTCAAGGCTTCGTGGGGTGTGTAATTGATAGAAAATACGTCATTCTTTGGGTGAACTACTCCTTTAAGTAAAAACGTGAGTACTCTTTCCACTACTGCTCATAACTTTCGGTTTGTTTTGCATGCAGGACCTCCCGTGGAGCTCATGTGGCAATCCATGGAACACAGAGAAATGCTACACCAACTACAGCATCGTAGACACCACCAATCTGACCAGTGCAGTGGTGGAGTTCTGGGAGTAAGAGATTGTCTTGTATACTTTCCGCTTGCATCAAGAAACTGCACGTTATATTAGACCTGGCCTGCATGCTTCCTTGAGATACATAACAGAGAACCACAATAATAGTGTTATTGTTGCTCGCTCTTATCTTATAGGCGCAACATGCATCAGATGACCGATGGCTTGGAAAAACCAGGGCAGCTCCGAGTGCCACTGGCAATAACACTGGCCATCGCTTGGGTCCTTGTGTACTTCTGTATCTGGAAAGGGGTTGCTTGGACAGGGAAGGTGAGATTTGAATTGAAAGCCCCCCCCCTGCCAGATTTCTAAACTAGGGCAGGGCGATATTATATTGATATCGTGATATGCGACTAGATATCGTTTGGGATTTTGAATATTGTAATTTTGTGATATGGCAAAAAGGCCTGGCTTTTCCTGGTATTAATCTTATTCTATACTTAAAAGAATTGTCAGAAATTGTCAAAAATGCAGAAAATAGCTGATCTACAAGCTTACCACGCGCAATGATGCGACGCACGGTGAGCTATTTTCACTATCTTTGACAATTTTTGAAAAATGTAAAAGAAAATTCTATGATGAATCATTCTATGACCGACGATGAATTAGATTCATCACAATATCGATATTGAGGTTTGGTGAAAAAAAACAAAAATTGTGATTTGATTATTTTCATATATCGCCCAGCCCGAATCTGAACCCCTCCCCATCTGTGTCGATTTCCTACAGGGTTCAGTGTTTGACATCCATGCCAAATGCATCATTCTCATATCACATCACCACTCATTTAGATCGCAGCATATAGTATTGTCCAGATAGATTTTTCGAGTATACTGTAGTACTGTAGGAGTAGAGACATCAAACACTCCCTAATCCAGTGCAGTCTCGTGGTAGCTCCTCTAATTCCAATCCTCCTGACAGCGTCTGTACTGTGTGTGTGGACCCATGATAGGAGGAGCAGCAACATGCAGCCAAACGCCACACTGTGGTTTTGTTGAGCCGTTTTGCCCTCCCCAGTGCTGCTATGACCAAAACCCTGTGTGCCATGTGACCATGGCAAATAAAATGTCTTCTGGTCACAAAATAGCCATTCCCCCTTTGCACATTTTGCCCACAAATATCATGCAGAGTGTGATAAAAAGCGAGAAAAGAGGGAGAATTTAATTAAACGAAAGCTTCAGTACGTTTCTACACTTGGAAATCGTTGTTAGCCCGTTATCTGTTGTCTCTGTGTGATACTGAAGCCTTTTAAAGCCCTCATGAAGAGGCCTTTTGTTTTCCCGAATGGTGTCTGAATTGCAAATGTGCTAATTCTGTCCGCTTCATTTGCAAGTGCACAGCAAAAAAATACGGAGCGTTAATGTAATCCAGAGAGTGCAAAAGGGGGTCCACTTGTACACACTGAGGATTAAATTAACACTCAGGATTAGGGATAGGACGATGTGAAAATTTCATGTCACGAATATCGTGGCCAAAATAATTGCGATTAACGATATTATCACAATAATCAAACTATGCTTAGAACTCTTAAAATGCCACTTTTGTTAACCGCTTGCACCCCAGCTTCCATATTCTGAGGGGAACATTAGCCAAAAATATCAGATCTACGAGCTTGTAGATCTGATATGTTTGAGATTTGGTGTAGACAAACAAAAGCAGTCAGAGACAACTTATGTCCAATTATGACGGACAATTTCATGATAACATTTTAATCTCCACGATATGATTATTGTGAGCGGCTTTTATTGCGGTATAAACGACAATAACTATCAATTATCTATAATCAATTATCTATAATTATCATCCCATCGCCACCCAGGATTTTACAGCGCACCCTTGCAGTGCAACACTATAACATTTCTGATGCTTTAATCTGTTCCTGCTCTGTTCTAGGTGGTGTACTTCTCAGCCACCTATCCCTATTTCATGCTGTTCATCCTCTTTATCCGTGGGGTGACTCTACCTGGAGCTTCAGATGGAATTATGTTTTATATCACGCCTGACTTTAACAAGCTCAAGGAATCTGAGGTAAAAGAAAACAACAACATATTGTTGCTGTTAGGTGGAAACCTTGTATGTCCAAAACTGTTACATTTAAGGAAATGGGGGGTTGGGGGACGGGGGGGATAAACTGTATTGTAGTTATGTAGTTATTGTATAGCCTACTTGTTAATACTTTTCATTGGTTAAATATTTATCAAAACCCATATAAAGACTTAACCACTGTCAACCTGGCATCCGTATATTTTGGGCTTGTCCTTAAAGGCGCAAAATCCAAATCTTTCAAAAATAGCTGATGTAGAATGTGTCGTCAACTTTGTGAGTTATTTTTTGCTATTTCTTGCATGAAGTCTAAAATAGGGCATTCGCTTATGATAAAACATGAAAAATGAAAACGTTTAGATACAAGGTTTCTGCCCGAAAAGTGACCATTATACTTGGGTAGATGAATACATAAGTGATGGATGTTTGAGTGACCACTGAGCACTAGCTCATTGGCTCTATAAGTGGGGCCCTTGGGGGGGTGCCAGGGGGTCCCCAGCAAAATGTGTTAATATGACATCACAATCATTTTAACCACTTTAACCATATTTTTTTTACGTTGGTTATTCAAAAATCTTGATTTTTTTTTTCTTTTTTAAGCAAACATTTTGAACACAAATCTTTAATTTTGGGGGTCCCTGGCACAAAACATTTTCAGATGGGGGTCCGCTGCCAGATATATATACATTTGGGGGTGAAGAAGTTTGAGAACCACTGCACTATAGCTCTCTCCAGGCTGCTCACTATAGTTGTCCTCCTCCACCTCCATCCAGGTCTGGCTGGACGCAGCCACCCAGATCTTCTTCTCCTACGGCCTGGGTCTGGGCTCTCTTATTGCCCTGGGCAGCTACAACCCTTTCACTAACAACGTGTACAGGTAAGCTCACTGGTTGATTACCAAATTCACAGATAAGATATATTGGACCGAACCCCCCAAAAATAAATCCAAGCTGAATTTAATACGTTGGTACAAATCCTTAACAAGCGGTTAATGAACATGGAAATTACACTGCCACCGTTATAGGCCATTATTAAAGACCCTTATTAAATCCTGCTGCCAGGGATATATAGGCCATTATTAGACCGAGATTACATTTGCTGCGAGCAGGAGCATAATAACAATAAAACGTGTTGAGAGATGCTCCAGGGCTGCATATAGCATGTCCACAGGGGCCGAGCCTCTTCTCTGTGGGTATGGAGCGTACAAAATTGTTTATCAATTGCAGAAGCACTGAGCATCATGTTGCATTTGTTTTATGCGTCTCAGTCGTAACCAAATCAAGGATCCACACAATTAATATTTCTATTGCATTTCACTATGCTGAAAAGGACTATTTTGCTGACAAATTGCATGGTTGATACTGAAGCTGGCAGCGGGGATGATGTGTTCACTCAGCCGTTGCATAAGGCAGGAATCTCACTCTCCTCAGTCGGGCCATAGCTGGAGGAAATCAAGGAAAATGATTTTGAGCTTTGACAACAGGCCCTGTTTTCATGTCTCCCGTCCCCCAGAGACTCTGTCATCGTCTGCTTTATCAACTCGTGCACCAGCATGTTTGCTGGCTTCGTCATCTTTTCCATCGTCGGCTTCATGTCGCACGTGACAAAGAGGTCCATCGCGGATGTGGCGGCGTCGGGTGAGTACCTCAATCCATCACGTCCTTCCACTGTAACCGTTTGATCGCCGCACAGAGTGGTGTCATTGATCTAGACCCTGGGGAGTTTTCAATACCTCTTGAACCTTATAGAGTAGCATCCCTATTCTGGGCATGTCATCATAGGCAAACATTTGGCCAAAAATAGGAGATTTGGTGTAGAGTGTTTCTCAACGTCAACTCCGGGGACCACCAACCAAGGGTCCATAATGGACCTATATAATAATGGGTCTATAACTCTGAGTGTGTACAAATTTGTACACTCTCAGAGTAAAATAAACACTGAGGATTTTCCAGTGTACATGGTTCCCATAGATAAAGAATTGTATCAAATGGGCGGTCTAATGCATTTCAAACTGGGGATCTCACTGGTGTAGAGGGAGAAAATGAGGTGACCAAGGAGTCAGGACAGGACTTAACGGTATAATAGGGATTTAATTGGTTAACTGATGCTACTATACAGAGTGCTTCTACAGCTTCACAACCGGGTTCTATGAGAAGAAGAATTGTGATTTTCCTGTGTGTGCGCTTCTCTCAGGGCCTGGCTTGGCGTTTCTGGCCTACCCAGAGGCTGTGACCCAGTTACCAGTGTCTCCTCTCTGGGCCATCCTGTTCTTCTCCATGCTGCTAATGCTGGGGATAGACAGCCAGGTGAGCTTGCTCCTCCACGGTTTGACCTGAATATGTGCGTTGCAGGTACATATCACGCTGCTGTTCGGCGCTGCTGCTCTCTCCCCGCATGATAAGTGTGCACGTTTGCTCCGTGTGGACGGATATAGTCGCGCGTTGACATTTGCTGTCAAGTCTTTTTAATGCATCTCTGTCACTCGACGACAGGCCCCTCGGGTATCGATATCTGTGTTTATTCTTTATTTTCCACGTGTGATACGTAGTGTTAGATTGAAGCCAAATAGGCTATGCAGACCGGTAGCCCAAATCAAAAATTTCGTTGGCCTATCCGGATTAGAATCAGATAATTTTTTGTCAAGTTTGAACGACAAAAACATAATATAAAATAAAATAAAAACAGATTTTGTTTGCTTATCAGATTTGAATCACGTACATTCGAGGATGGTTTGCAAAGTGATTGAAATCTGATTCCTGATGTGACACTCAGACACTGAAGCCTTATTCATATGATGGTGTCGCTTGGTGTCGAAAATATCAGATTTACAAGCTCACAAGGTGGGCTATTTGTCACAGAGCGACACCGGCGTACGACAGTATACGCTAAGCATTAAACTCTCGTCTATGTCATTACGTAATTAGCACAGCAACCAAGACATGTTCAGACGATGTCTGAACACGCAAATCCGATCCATTCACTTGCTTTGCAGAAAGTGAATGCAACGTGTCCTAAAAATCAGATTTGAGCAACAAATCAGATTTGCCCGACCAGAATATGTTTGCTGTTGTCGGGTAGAAACCTTGGATCTCCATGTTGAAATTATTTATGTTTTTTTGTAAATCTAAGGTAGGGTAAGTGATTTTCTTTGGTTAAAATAAGTCTTAAATAGCTCTAGATTCTGATAGTACTCATTGCATTAGAGTGTTTGTTCACTAACAGGAGTCTCCATGTCTCTCCAGCTCTTTATTAAACAGTAAATACATTTTCAGTTCAGGATACCAATTGTATCGAATGACTCAGACAGAATACAGGATACAGATCAGGATAGATAACTCAGACAGGATACAGATTAAACAAGTGAAATTGGAAGTGATGACACAAAGAAATGACCAGACACAATTGGAACTGGAACACTATAAAAAATAAGCTGATAAATGGGTACTCTCCTGATTTTGTCACCTGCCTGAAAATGTATTTTCTGTTTATTAAAGAGGTGGAGAGACAAGGAGACTACTGTTACTGAACAATGATTACTATCACAATATAGTGCTTTAACCTTTTAACAAAACCATTTTTATTTAAACCAAAAAATATCACTTAACCTACTTCATCATGAAAGAGTGTCACACAAAAGTTGTGAAAATACCAGATCTACAAGCTCACAATGCATTGCATCACGATACATTGTGAGCTTGCAGATCGGCTATTTTCACTACTTTTAATTGTTTTTTATTTATTTTTTTATTATTATTTTTTAATAATAAGAGGAACGGTTTTGATTGAACATTCAAAGGTTTCCCATAATTTTCTTTCTCGCACAGGCAGATTTGTCTGGTTTCCAGGCTAGGTTTCCCACCCGAGAGTGACAATATGAAATGTAGCTTCACAATAGGTTCTCCCGCGAGGCAGCATCTCACAGTAAAAAAAAAAGGCCCATAAATCATGAACCTATAATAATTGTCATAGTAATGGCTCCTTCGCATATTATCAGAGCTATTAGGAAGATGGCCTCCACGAAGATGCAGCGGTCAGACAGAAGATTATGCTGCCTGTTATGTTCCATGGTTTCCTGCACACAATAGTCTCCTGTAATCTGTCATTGTCTGGCAGGTTCACCGTTAGGACGAGGCTACTCGTACAGGGGAACCCGTCTGAATCCTCCGAGTTCAATTAACTACCCAGAGTGTAGAAATGGAACCAAATAGACTCTCTTGACTTATATTAACCCTGAGGATTTTTACTGTGTATATAGAACCACCCAAACTACTATGAATCACCCCATTCAATGGAAAGGTGGAATTGTACAATCTCTACAACCCCGCTCGCATCGGCGCCAAGGACCGCCCATACCTTCTCCTGATTGGTTGAAATGAAGCGGAACTGTCTGTGACGGAGGCGCGCCGTCTGCAGCGGACTTGAGCCACGACAGGCACCGCCAAGCGAGCGAGTCTCCGTGCCGAACGTTGCGTTGCGAGTTACGTCCCAATAGGGACAGAATCGTAAATCATGTTTTGTCCGCAGACAGGTCACGTGACAGCATCTGCGTTAGCCAATGGAGAATCCAATACCATTAAATGGGATTTTGGCAATCATTTGTGTAACCCCGGGTGAAAGAGGTGGGCGGGGTGACCGAGAGAACAGCCAATGGCGAAGGAGTAATTTGTGTAACTCGGGTGAGTGGGGTTGTAGAGATTGTATTCCACCCCATAGAATGGGGACATTTGGATGTAAATCCTTTCCACTGAATGGGGTGATTCATAATAGATCGGCTGATAGAACCAGTTGAGAGACCTGACCATTACGGAGAGAGAGAGAAAGAGAGAGAGAGAGAGAGAGAGAGAGGGGGTATAGATTAGGATAAATCATGACTCAATAGTCCCCCCCCCCAAGTATTTACTTAATGTTTTTTCTTATTTACTCTGTTTAATCATGAAATTAAAATAATTGAACCAAAGTACACAAACCGTGGTAATGTGTAGTGAATCAGTGCTGGGTTGTGTGTCCTGCTCCAGTTCTGCACGGTGGAGGGTTTCATCACCGCTCTGGTGGATGAGTTTCCCAGGGCTCTGAGAGGAAGACGAGAGCTCTTCATCGCTGCTGTGTGTCTGGTGTCCTACATCATCGGCCTGTCCAACATCACACAGGTAACATCATCTCACCTTACCAAACCCATTCACTGCCAGACTTATTGCCGGCCGCGTTTGCCCACTGCCAGAGATTTTTCATTGAAAAAAAAAGTCCTCAGGAGCTGAGATACAGAATTTTTAAGCTTTAAGTTAACAAGGAAGTGGATGGGAGTCTTTTCCTTCGAAAAATCATATCTCCTTGGTCTTTGGGTCAAAAAAAAAAAAAAAAAATTGAAAAATTAATAATTACGTTTTTTACGTCTGTGGCAGGTTTGGTAAACGGGAATAATTACGTTTATTACGTCTGCCTTCTAAAACAGTTAGATCTCAAACTTTGTCAACTATACCTTTTTTCCCTGACGAAAACTAAACAAAAACTGAGCTATTCAATCTACTCAAGCTACTCAATCTATGACTAAATATACTGACAATTTTGTCAACAGATACAAACTAGATGAAAATGCTAGGGAGGGACTAGTGGAGAAGAGATCCAGTAAAACTATAAGACAAGTCATTTTATGCATGGCTGCGCGTGGGTGTCACGCTCCAAAAATAGCCGATCTACAAGCTCACAACACGACACGTTCTGAGCTTGTAACTGAATCAACATTTGCTATCAAAAACACTGCACCTTACTAATGGTTTTAGCCACCAACCCTTGTGGTCCCACGTTTTGAGCATAACATTTTCAGAAATAGCACAAATAGATAATCTATACTATAGGATTGTATATTGACTATTTTCACCGTCGGACACGTCGTCTGACAAAGTATGAAATATAATCAGAGGACCAATGGTCGGTCAATGCCTGTGTGCATTGGGCTTAAATGGTTAATGATCAAACCAGGAAAGTACAGCAGAAAGATCTGTCAAATATCAGAAGGTAATGTGCTTGAAATATGTCATCAAATCCATGCATATGGTAGTGAGAACAAGCAGATGTAACTGTTTACGGCCAGTTGCCCTTTTGGCTTTTCGTAATTTTGCTTGTGCCAGCAAATGCTGTCCACGGACATGAGTGTCTGTTGCCTTATGCGTGTGTGTGTGTGTGTGTGTGTGTGTGTGTGTGTGTGTGTGTGTGTGTGTGTGTGTGTGTGTGTGTGTGCGTGCGTGCGTGCGTGCGTGCGTGTGTGTGAGCGTGTGTGCGTGTGTGTGTGTGCGTGTGTGTTTGTGTAACCAGGGAGGCATCTACGTCTTCAAGCTGTTCGACTACTACTCTGCCAGTGGAATGTGTCTGCTGTTCCTCGTGTTCTTCGAGTGCATCTCCATATCCTGGTTCTACGGTGTGTAGCATCATCACTGCATCAGTGAAGCAACTAAGCATTCGGCTACAGTATATTCATCATCCATTAACCCCTTCAACCCGAGCGGCCCTGTGGGCATGTCATTACAGATAAACGTTCAACGGAAATAGCAGATCTGCAACCTCATTGCATTTTGACACGCTTGTAGATCAACTATTTTCGGCAAAGAGATTTGGTGTAGCGAGAAAAAACAACGGGGCCTAGTATAGGTAGTAAAGTACAAAACGATTATAAATGCATGCGTTATTTGAACCCAAACATCTTGATGTCTTAATATGTGAGCAGTGAAAAACATCTCTTTAAAAAATATATACATTTTGAACAAAGACAAATTCATATTTTGGTGAATTTGTTTGTAGCGTAATTGGTCATGTATAAACATGATGCATCACTCAATCAATTATTACAAAAGATATACTAGTACTAAAATATACATTTGACAATTGATACATTTTCTGTTCAGCAATTCATCTATTATTTGATTACTCGATCAATTGCTTCAGCCCTTATACTGTAGCACATCAGGAGATTATTAATACCAGGACAAACCATTTTCCATCTGTTACCAAACTGAGACGCTGACACGTGACAGAGGAAAGAGGTTAAATGATGGATTAACCTCACACGTCTCAAACAATATTAACACAACTTCAAACACTGTTCATTCTCAATGACACCAGCGCTACCGTGCTCTGCCTCATCTTAATGCCTGATTGAGACTTATTTGTGCGCCGGTGTTGCACACAGACAATTGCAGATCTACAAGCTATCAAGCAACCACGCTGCGACGTGTTGGGGGCTTGTCGATCCGCTATTTTCAGTGCGACACACAGCGTGCGACCAAGAATAACTCAGGCGTATAAGTCATCGTCATGCATGGCACGTCGGCAGCAAATTGAAATAAATTGGCTATGAATATTTTTCGATCATACTTTCATTTGTCTCTCAGGTGCGGACAAGTTCTACGACAACATCGAGGAGATGATCGGCTACAGGCCCTGTATATGGTGGAAGCTTTGCTGGGTCGTGTTCACTCCTCTCATCGTGGGCGTGAGTGCTCCCCAGAAATCCAATAGCGACATCCTCAGTCATGACATGAAAGCATGAAAACAAAAGTCAAGTCAATATTATGTGCCTCGGGTCATGTCAGGCCCCGGTGCCTGATTTATACTTGGTTTCGCGCTGTGGTGTGCACCCAAAACAGCAGATCTACAAGCTCACAACGCGTTGCACTGCGGGCGCGTTGTGAGCTTGTAGATTGGCTATTTTGGGCGCGCGACGGCGGCGCGGAGCTAAGTGTAAGTCACCCTTGAGACGATGCTGCCCTGGAATTAGTGATGTCAGGATACAAGGCTTGATTTATATCCTTCGTCGTACGGCGGAGAGTAAATTGGGCGTAACGCGTGTCCCTATGTCTCCCACAGGGGGTGTTCTTGTTCAGTGCCATACAAATGGTTCCACTCACCATGGGAGATTACGTGTTCCCAGGCTGGGGCCAGGGAGTGGGCTGGCTCATGGCTCTGTCCTCCATGGTCCTCATTCCAGGATACATGGTCTACATGTACTTTGGCCTCAAGGGCACTCCCAAGGAGGTAAGAACATAGATATGAAATGGTATAGATCTGTAATAAGTAGAGATGTTCCAGTTTTTTTTCCTTCCCGATACCGATCCCGATATCTGAACTTGCATATCGTTGCTGTCGGGTAGAAACCTCTTATCTCCGTATTTTAACTTTTAGTTTTTTCGTAAATGAATGCCCAACTTGACCATGCTACGATCTCACACAACTTAGTATACATTGCACGGACGTCATTCCGTGCATAGACACCTAGAAAACCCGAAAATCCGTGTATAGCCCCCTCGCATCTCCTCCATTGACTAAACCGTTTTGGCGCGCAGTCTCAAGTGAATTGGAGCCACGTGAGGGACCACCGAGTGAGCTAAAGCGAACGAGTTGCCGTCCCGAACGTTGCGACGTTTGCTTGAGCCTGCTCAGTGCCATTTGAGTTATATACCGATAGGCACAGAATCGTATCATGTTGTGGGGACTGCTCTGCTTCCGGGTTGCAACCGGTTACGCCCACCGTGGGACTCGCTGTACATATGCACGGATTTTCGGGTTTTCTAGGCGGCTCTGCACGGAATGACGTGCGCTGGGTCTGTGCAATGTATACTAAATTCTGTGAGACCAGGCTGATCTGCTACTTAGGCAATTTTTTTATTTGAGTTCTGAAAAGTATCAGTTTTGGAGGTTTCCACCCGACAGAGACAATATTGGTCTAGACTGAGTACTGATCCTCCGATACCAGTGCGTAAACATAAACTGATAAATTATTACTATTATAAGTTATTACTATCTAGTTTGACAGTCAGTCATAACTTAAAAAATCACACCCTGTGTGAAGAGAGTGGTGCCTTTGATGAGCCCCATATTGTCATCAATGTTTGTTTATTGGACTGTGAGGATGTGCCATTTAGCGGCTGGAAATCAGTACAGAGCCAGGTACTAGGTTGCAACCAGAAGGTGTATTTATTCACCAGAAAATACAGACAGGAACATTGACACCACAGTAGCTCTTCACCCTCAACAGACCTCTCATCAAATGTGGCAAGTGACAGCCTTTTATACTCAGCTGAGCTAATCAGCCAGCTTGGACCATACCACTATAAGGGGTGTTCTAACTCAGAGCATTACATAAATAAACATACAATACATAAATAAACACACATAAACACTTAAATACCCTTCACCCCCACAAGTATATTAAAACTGACTGAACTACAAAATACTCTTTCCCCTCTACTACAACCATAAGCAACTCTAAAACACATCACAACCCCCTCTGCCCTTCTGACTTGGTCCAGCCCAATTACACTGGCAAACAGAACAGCCCACTTTGGTACATGTTAAGCTTTCAATCATTACTCAGCATTACCCATATTGCACCTCTCACACATTCCACTTAGTCTCTATTGCACTCATATTACACCAATTGCACTTGCCAGATATCACCAAACATGTTGTCTCCATAGGTGGACTAGTTAGCTGAGTGGCCAGCTCAGCTGGACAGGACACAACTCAAATGTTCAGTTAAATGTAATCAACAATAAAATGACTGCATTCCTTTCTGTGCAAAATACAATGTGCAAATTATGCCGTGCAAATACTAAAGTGATAGTAACAGAGGTCCTCTCTGTTACATGGACATACATACATACGGACACACGGACAAAGTCAGATATAGGAGTGGTTGGCACCACTCAAAAAGAACATAAACTAGAAAAAGTGTTCTTCGGAGCACAGGCCTCCGCCAGGTCAGGTAGGTTATTGTGGGCCAGAAATGTTTGGAATTCAGTCATTATAGGGATGAATGGACTCTGTAGAAGTTGAGGGATTAATGTTGATGAAGTTATTATTGCACTGCATTCATTACACTTTTTTAATGAATGCAGTTGCTGTTAATTGTATTGTTATTAATGTGAACTGGCTTGTTATAGTGTTATAGTCAGACAATTTTTGGTTGGGCCTCCTGGTGGTGCTAAAATAGGCCTATGTGAAAAGGGTGGCATTTCTTCATCTAACTTTCACGGCAATCGTATGCTACGTTCATGATTTGAGGCATTTTGTTCAAAACGGACCACTCCTGCTAACTTCGGAAGCCAATCAGGATGGAATCTGGAAAATCGGACAGATCCGTGTTATCTGGGTGGCATTTCTTCCTCGGCCTAGTGGGAATGTGCAAGGAAAGTTTCATGGCATTCGGATTTGAGGCATTTTGTTCAAAACGGGCCACTCCTGCAAACTTTAGATGCCAATTAGGATGGAATCTGGAAAATCGGACAGATCCGTGTTAATCACATGACTATAGAGATACTGTGTACCAATTTGCGGGGTATTTGGAAAACATCTGGTGGCGCTATAATAGGCCCATGTGAAACATTTGGGGCAGAGGTTCTGCTCTGGCATCCAGGGAGTGTGTGCGCATAGTTTCACGTCGATCAGGCCAACAGTGCCGGAGATTAGCTGTCCACAGACGGACACGCGGACACAAACGGACAGGGTGCAAAACATAGTTTCATGTAGATCAGGCCAAGATTAGGTGTCCACAGACGGACACGCGGACCGAACGGACAGGGTGCAAAACATAGTCTCTGCCACGCCTTCGGCCTGGCGGAGACAATAAACAAGAATTGTGTAGTGTAAATGAGCTATCATCATTTGATGAATGATGGTATCAGATCGGTTCGTAGATCGGTTTCTGGCAGGCCTTGATAGCGTAATGCCTAATTTATACTTAGCTGTGTGCCGAAAATAGGCAAGCTTGTAGATCGTCTATTTTCGGAGCGTGACCCCCAATGCCCAGCCAAACATAAAATGACTTGTGTTAGTTCTACTGAATCTCTCGTCCACTAGTCCCTCCATAACATTGCCGTTTTATTTGTTGACGAAAGCACTGACTGTACTGATCAGATATACTGAAATCCCAAACTTGGAATAGACTTGGACCATGCTGCAGTGACGCCTGTATACAGCCAGTATACAATGGCTGACTTGCCAGTTTCCAGGTTTTCTTTAGTATAGGTAGGACACTTTTGTAATGAATGCATGAAAGAAATACTTCTCAAAGGATGGTTGTCCAAGACTAAGACCCGCTGCAGTGGTGTGTAATAAGAACTTAACCGAAATTATTTAAGCCGTGTGGTTCGAAAGGTGGTTCAAAGGCAACCAGTTGCTCAAGCCAAAGGAGCATTGGTCTGGATCCTGAGTAGTGTCCAGGGAGAGATGTTAGAATCCTGATGATAGAAGTTCTGGAGGTCATTCTCTGATGATAAGCATGTCCTGGAGGTTGAGGGTCTTGAATGTTGAGTTTGAAGTCAAATCCACTATGGCACATTAGGAGTGCACTTGAATACATCTAGGGCTAGGTCTATGTGTTTCTGGTAATATTATTGACCACTCATTTTGTCTATGTCCGTGGCAAACTAACATGACACGAAAATGTATGTCACATGCCGGCATGGTGGTGACCCCTGCTCCCTACTCTTCCATTGAAACATTTTGACCCTGGTGTCGGGTAGGTTTGACACCTACTGGTTGACAACAGCCAAAAAAGATGGCACAATGGATTGGACACTAGGGTCCCTATCTTGGCCAAGAGTGGCTAAACCCACTATTTAGGGATTTAGCATGGTGCAAGGGGCGTTCCAGTGCAAAAGTTGCTCTCTTCGGACACCAGCCTTATCCCTAAAACACCTGCGCTACCCGTTACATAATGCATTGTTGTGGTTTAGACGTTACATTAATAAAACCAATCACTGTGCCAGATGCCATGGCCTTTAAGAGAAGACTGTGCAAGCCATTGTCCCCAGTGCAATCTTACGCTCTCTCCCTCTCTGCCCATGGAAGAGCAACGTTGCCTTGGAATAAAATGATATTTGATACACAGAATTACCACTCACACATTGCTGGTTATAGAGAACTTTAAATTACAGCAATCGCTTGTGCTCTGGATTAATTAAACGAAATGGTCTGGTGTGGTTATAGCAAACACTGATCAAACAACGTTTTATTTGTCTTTGATAAGCTTAACTGGCAACTGCTGATAAAAAACACAATAACTTGACACAAGGAATTAACAGTCACACTTTTTTGAATTACAGTAAAATTGTAATGACAATCACATTCACAATCACTTAATTCAGAAGTGAACTCTGCGGCCGCACTGACGCACTTATAACGTTGGACACTATACACTCGACGTTTGCTTCATACGCTCTAGCCTTTGATTGCCTTGAATACAACCATATTTGATCGACATAATTATCACCCACATGTTAATGATTATAGAGAATGTTATATAATTGTAATCCATTCATTATTTCCTGCGCAATGGATTAATGAAACTGAACGGAGCGAATGGCTATCATCTTACAGTATATAAACACAATTGACACAAGGAATTGACACTCTCACTTCTGCTGATTATAGGAAAATTAGAATCACAGAGATTCATTGAGAATTAGGAGAGGGGGAGCCTCTGAATGTTTTGCCGTTGTGCGCCCGGCCGACTCCCGACATTCCCATTGCAGGCACGTTCTACCAAACTATGCATGTGTGTGGGCAAGATAGCAATTTCAGGGAAAGCGCAACAACACCTCCAGGCGTAAATAACGGAGTCAGCATAATGTATAGCAGGTAGTGCGGCCGTAAGATACCATTTATGGACTGTGCCAGCTGCCTTGCGTAATTCACGGGTAGCGGTTAAGGCTAACGGGTAAGGCTTCGCCCAAGATAGGGCCCTAGATGTGCTGCCATCTTTGTTGTAGTTCAGACATCACTGCAATTTCCTCTCTGTCAGGAGAAGAAGACAGCGGACAACTCTAACAAAACTCGCAGCTTTAACAATGTCATTATTTGCTGGTTAGTTATAGGCTACTGAGCCAACCTTCATACATGGTTTTTAGCAGTATATTCAATGTTGTGGAATTCTGGATCAATCATCAATTGATGAGGCAATAGGAGTTGGAGACAATATTCTAGGTGGTGATGGTTATGCTTTAATTTACATGATATGGGGAGAAGTACATTAGACACAGTCTGACACAGATCGGTGGTAAGGTAGTTCTGCCAACGAGCACAGGGATCAGACCATAGTTATACTAGCTGCTACAAGGACAAGCTGAACAATAACAGATAGGCTGTAACAAAAAAAACAATAGCTGAGACATCTTTGGCTCCAACAGGCTACCAAATATCATGTCATATCATAATACACAAGTACTATAAGTGATGGTAAAATATAAAGGTTAGATATAAACACAACCATAATAACAATATAGTATAATTTATAATGCTTCTACAAAATATTAATTGTAATTATGTTTCTCTCTCCCAGCGACTTCGGATAATGTTTCAGCCTCCTGCAGTGGTCCGGCGGAAGGAGAACGGACCGGAAATACAGGCAGAAACCAGCGCTGCTAACGTAGCTAGCCCCACCAACCCGGCCAGCCCTACTAGCCCGGCAGCGGCGCCGGCGCCGCCCACCGCCACCAGCCCTGCTACCAACGCGGCTCCCGCTATCTCCACCAGTCCTACGGCTCCGGCTAATCCAGCCACCCAAGCTCCACCGGCGGCAGCCACAACCGCCACCAGTCCTGTGAACCCAGCAGCTAGTCCAACCTCCGTCATCACCACCACCGCCACCGCTACCACCGCTGCAGCCACTCCAGCTAACCCCGCCACCGCAACCAGCCCCGCAAGCCCACCGCCCCCCAACCCGGCCTCCCCTACGGAGCCCGTCATCCCTCCTCCCAACCCGACTAGCCCGACCTCCAACCTCACCAACGCCGAAGCCAACGTCTAAAACAAGCACGGAGAGAACCCTATAGCTGGAGAGAGTAGACAAAAAAAGAGAACATTACAAAGGACTTCCAAGATTTCAATTGATTCACCTACCTCCAGGGGAAATATGTGATCAAAACAAATCTTAAAAAAAACAACAACCTTGTTTTAATTTTTTTTGCATTTGTAAAACCAAGCCAATAGTGTCTCATTATTGGTATGCATTCCGAATACAAAAATCAAAGACTGTTAGTGTTCAGAAATACTACCATAAAAAAAATACCATAGGAAAAAAATATGTAAAACATACTGTGTAATACTGTGAGAAAAGAAAAGAAAAAAACTGAAAATAGAATAGCAATTTGTTGAATATCTTCATGAATCAAGTAAATACAGTGTGAATATAGTAGATGAAGTTAGTGACTAAAATTGACATCATAGGCGAGCGAAGGGGACGATGGGGTCAATTTTATTGTGGATGTTTACCAAACCTCACACAGTTGTCTCTTATTCAAACATGTCACTCTGTGAGGACAGCACTACAGCGCCCAAACAGAGGACGGGGGGAACGGGGGAGGGGAGCGACGAGAAAGCACAATGCCAATAAGAAGTTTGGAGTAAATCCAGTATTATGTTGCAAAAGATTTTATGTGTGTGAGAGAGACTGTTATTTTTGTTCCTTCCTTTTTTTGAGTAAAAAAAAAGCAACAAAAAACTTTTATGTGATTGAAACATTTTTAGAATTATTTTTAGGATGTTTTTTACTATATGTTGTTTACGACGGAGGACCAAAATCGTATAAAGGCAGACGAAAAGCAAAAACTATGCCATTTTAGTGTTCGGTTGGTAAAAAGCACAGGGTACAAAAAAAGTACGAGAAAAAGCACAGGGTTAGAAAACGCTGATTTACATACGCTGACTGATGGCAGTCGATCCTGTTTACGTTTTGCATGCTTTCCTCAGGAACATTGGTGATTTTTTTCCAAAATGTCTCCTGACAATGAAAAAAAAGGAAAAAGACGAAGGCCTTAAGCCAGTTATAACAACCAATTTCTACAAAGCCATTATAGTCTGTTTACATGACTGGGCTCGGATCAACAGAACACCACTTTGTATGCTAGCACAAAAACTCGGACCAACTCTGTGTTTAAATACAGTCCTTAATTTTACTTTATGTGTAACGATCAATTATACTTTGATCAATATGTATTAAGCAATACATATGTAGATGTATAGGTGCAGGCCAGTTAGGCGAGTGGTCTGTTTTCTCATTTTGTTTACGTTGTCTTTGCTTTACTAGTGAAAAAGCACAAAGCTTTAATTTCAGCAGACTTTTGCCATGGCGTGTTAGGACAATGTAAGCCTTGATTTATGCTTTGTTGCGCGCGGGTGTCGCGCCCCGGAGAACAGCAGATCTACAAGCTCGCAGCACGTCACAGCGCGAAGCTGTGTGAGCTTGTAGAATGGCTATTTCCGGCGCGTGACGCCTGTGCGTCGCGAAGTATGAACCGAGACTTTAGTTTGCTT
This sequence comes from Gymnoscopelus microlampas, assembly GCF_963454915.1. Taxonomy (NCBI): domain Eukaryota; kingdom Metazoa; phylum Chordata; class Actinopteri; order Myctophiformes; family Myctophidae; genus Gymnoscopelus; species Gymnoscopelus microlampas. Next base: position 13,747,061 of record NC_139947.1, on the reverse strand, counting down.
CTATGGCAGCTACTGTGAAAAGGCATCTGGTGGAACGAAACATGTTTACTTTGAAAAGCAAAACAACTGAGTGGAAATGTGAAATGGCTAACAGTTCATGTCCTGTGAATTTTGTATAAATTACTCTACCACAGTTTTCTCTGGAACTTTGTTGTAAAACTGTACCGTGTAAAACATGTAGCTGTGAATGTCTGTAATACATTGGAAGTTATTGTCTAAATGTTGAAAAAAAATAATTCTAAAGGAGTTGCTGTTTTCTGCAATAATATTTTGATGACAGAAACCGAAGCACATATCTTATAGAAATATACGAAAAATGATGATGACAATGAAGATATCCACCGTTATATTAAAAATAGAAACTATGTCTAGTAAAAAAAAAATATTGTTTTGTATATTTTTAACTGTCTCACTGCCAAATGTAAAACATAATATAGACATGATATGTATCTAAATGGTGTCACATGATAAAGCACGATTGTCATGTTATACAAAAAGAAAAAGAAAGCAAAAAAATAAAATAAAGAATTATAGAAAATAATAAATACAAGACATGCCTTCATATGTACGTGATTTATTTATTTATTTAAACGGATTGCATGTGTCTAAACAATCCAGCATTTCCAGCATTTCTTATGTGGAAATTAGGTCACCACGACTGTCCTATCAGAAGCTATGTTTCGCACACAGAATCTTCCTGCAGTAATTGGCTATTGTCTCCTGCCTTGTAAATAAACCCTGTTGTTTTGTTTACAGTGAATGCATTTGGACTTTTAAGAGAAAAGGGAAAAAAGTAATCTACTTTCAGCGGGGATTACAGATACCAGTTCCATAAGCAAAGCTGTGTGTTCATGCCTTAAGCCTGTAACGTGTGAGATGAAACGAATAAGAAACCTTTTGTTAATTATTACCGGGCTAAGACGACAAAACCTGCTGTCATTTCAGAAGATGCCAACGTTGTGCAAGATTTTTGAGAAAACTGAGAGTGAAAAGCGTAAAAAAAATAACAACGAGAGCAAAAAATGCCTGAGAGCTTTTCTTGGGGACTTAATATGCTTAATTTGCTTCTTCGAAAATAGCCAATCTACAAAGCCTCACAACGCATTGTGATGCGTTGTGAGGCTTTGTAGATGTGTCACGCGACTCCGTCGTATACCACCAAAGTCTAAATGGGTGTGTGTCAGAAAACACAAGCTGATCACCAGGCCTCAGCAGGCTGGAACAAAAACATCACCACCATACAGCTCTGGCCCTGGGGCCACGGGGCCCTAGTGTGTGTACACCCTCCCCTTCCCCTGTCCTGTGTGTGTGTGTGTGTGTGTGTGTGTGTGTGTGTGTGTGTGTGTGTGTGTGTGTGTGTGTGTGTGTGTGTGTGTGTGTGTGTGTGTGTGTGTGTGTGTGTGTGTGTGCACGCGCGCGCGCCTGCGTCTTACTTCCCCCACCTCCCATGCGTTTGCTGCTTCCATTAGCTTCCAGTGTGATAAAAGAGACAGCGCCAGCTGACACCACCAACAATGGCTCGCACATGGAGAAATAGAATGAGATGTCCTCACTGGTAAGCTTGTGGCAAACCGTGTGCACGCGCGTGTGCGTGCGTGCGTGTGCGCGTGTGTGTGCGTGTGCGCGTGTGTGTGCGTGTGCGTGTGCATGTGTGTGTGTGTGTCTAATAGAGAGAGTGGGCGAGTGAGACAGACAGAAACAGATACAGAGAGAGAGAGAGAGAGAGGGGGGGTGGCAGGAACAGTGTGTGAGTATATTGGGGGGGTTGAGGTTGAATAATGCCTCTAATGTTAGCTCCCATAACGATCCGTTGATGGATGACATACCAGCCTCCCCTTATTCCCACACGTGCAATTTAGCATCATTACCTATGAAAACCAGTCACCGCCTCGAACAACCTGGAACTGATGTCTTATGTCCACACAAGCAATAGATCATCATTTTCAGATTCGTATTTGCCGATAGTCCGATACAGACTGTAGCTGATAAACGTAAATATTTTTTTGTGTACACAGTACGTTACTATTGGGTGTTATAGGATAGTGTGTATTGTATGTTTAACCTCATTAAAACCAGGAAAACATCATGTGTCATTTTAGATTTTAGATACAAAGCATTATTTTATACTTTGGCTATTCAAAAATCGTGAAAATGTGTGTAAATCTTTGAATATATTTTCTTAAAGTGAACATTTTAACTCAAATCTTTGCTTCTGCGGGTCCCTGGAACAAAATATTTTCAGATGGGGGTCCGCGGCCAAACACATATAATTTTGGGGGTCCTAGCCATGAAAAGGTTTGAGCACCACTGATATAGCAACGTACGTTTTTCAGAAAACTGTTATAGGATTTAGAAGACATTTGTAGAATGGGACTCAGGTCTTAATGGGTTAAGGATGAGTATTTCTAAATGTTGGTTAGCTCCACGTTGTGCACAGGAGAGATCCGAGCATGCAAAGGGACTAATGTTTGGCGCCGAGCGTTTCTTGGCGCTGTCTGTGCAGAGAGAGCCTATTTTTAAAGTTAAAACAAATGCTCGCAGTGTGGCCGCCAGTGAGGACAGGCTAGAGGTGCAAACTGGTGATCCATGACGCTTTTAAGAAAGGATGACACAAAGCTATAAAATCCTCAGTGTTATTTTAACTCTGGGAGTGTGGCAAATGTGACCAAATGGACCCTTACACATTTTGTACACTCCCTGAGTTACAAACAGATAAATTAACTCTGAGAGGATTTTTATTTTGTAGGCTACAGCTTATAAACACATAACCCACTATAATCCTCACAGCCCACTGTGAGGGAGATCATTATTTCTGCTGCGAAGATGAGGAGATTGATAATCATTCAGATAGTTTTTTGTTTATTTGTTTTCAGCCTCTTATAATCACTTGAACCATAGCGTCCCTATTCTGGGGGAAAATTAGCAGATCTACAAGCTCACAACGAGTTGCAACGCGACGCGTTGTGAGCTTGTAGATCAGCTACTTTCGGCAAAGACATTTGGCGGAGATGGAAAAAAGGAGGAGACACCTGCAGGACTCCGGTCAACTAAGTATAAATGTTTAAATGGTTAAAGTGGCACCAAATAAATGATGATCCTTTATGTTATTTAAGTAAAATAAAGCCCCTTTGCCCCATTTAAATGCATTGTATGGGTCACCAAGGTTTTTTTTTTTTGCGTAATGGTTTGTGATTCCCAGACAGCCATCTGAGGTACGCTCACCCGAGGATTCAAATCAAATACATTAATGAATAACTAATCTTTGCCGATGCATGAATCTACATATCAATGTAATCAGAGGATGCTGTGTGCACGGTTATTTCCAGCACAAGGGGCTGAAAGGGATGTCAGGCATGCAAAACCTCTCTGCATATATGCAAATCAGGCTCCGGTCTCCAATCTGAATATGAACCACGATGCTGAAAATGTACTTGTTTACCGATTCACTTTTAGCGTTTACCCTGTTTTCACACAACCTGCATCATGCATGCCAGGGCTTTCATTTAAGTCAGCACAGCTGTCTCGGCTTCGAGATAATCGATGGAGCCTGAAAACACATGAAATGTGATGATAAAAGCACCTCGTGACGCAGCAAATATTGTGGTTGTTTGCAAGGCTGCAGGCAATGCACTGAGCAGTGGCAATGCACTCAGTGTAGAGGCAATACACAGAGCAGAGCCAATGCACAGTGCAGAGGCAATGCACAAAGCAGAGGCAATACACACAGTGTAGAGGCAATTCACAGAGCAGAGGCAATGCACAGAGCAGTGGCAATGCACACAGTGTAGATGAAATGCACATAGTAGAGGCAATGCAGGCATGAAAAACCTTATTTATACTTAGTCGTATGTGTGTGTGTGTGTGTGTGTGTGTGTGTGTGTGTGTGTGTGTGTGTGTGCCACACCTGAAAATAGCTGATCTACAATCTCAGAACGCGCCACATCGCGACGCGTTGAGAGCTTATTGATCGGCTATTTTTGCGGCGTACGCTATAAATTAGGCCTAACCACTCAGTACAAACAGACTTATCAGATTTTAAACCCCTGTATCAGAGAGGTCAACGCCTCATACATAAGAGCTTATTGTATATCTAGTTTGCCGTATAAGAATATGCAAAGGTTTCTATTTAACAAATCCCTCTCTTCCGAAAAGCATACACACTCTTCAAAAAAAGAAAGGAGAGCTTAATTTACATTACATCACCCCTCCCCCATCCAACCCCCGCTGGCAGTTTTCATAAATCCACATGGAAAAGCCTCTTCTAGTCAGTCTGTATATAGGCTAAATAATGCTACTGCTTTGAATTAGCCAGCCCTTCCAACTGTATTTCCATATCCCTGTGTGATTAAAAGAGGGGATAGCGGTATTTTAATTATTGACTATTATGAGTGAGCAGCACAGTGTACCATATGGTTTCACGACGGTGATTAAAATACGTTTCTATCAGTGAGTGGGAATTTAGGCAGACAATAAAAATGGCAATTTTGACTAATCAGGAGGACTGTCCCTAGCTACCTGCGAGTTTGTTCAAGCATGTCTTGTCTTTTGTCACAGTTTATAACATGTCCCCAGTGTGCCGCGGGCGTATTGAACAGTCACTGTAGATTACAGCCTGGCTCAAATGCTCGCATGCAAATCAGGCTCAGTCAGAAACAGAGAAACAAGCAAAACCAAACGCAAAAAGTGAATTGGGGGGTGCGACGCTCTCTCCCAAAAGTGAATTAAGTAAATTATTGTAATTTCGTACACAAGCAAGAAAGAGGTACATGCATTGAATATGTGAATGTAACACCGCTAGTGGTTTTTGGCGTGTAGACCTACTCATGTCTTTTTGGAAATGGCACAATCAGCGTTTACATGTATAACCAACCACTAAAGCTCAGTAGCAAAAATAGGCAAATTTACAAGGCAAAGTTTGTAAATTGTTTTGTGAGCATTATTTTTTGAACGTTTGGTGTAATCCACCACCACATTAAGTGACAGTTTCATTTTGTTAACAATAATAATAGCAATAAACCACCATCCTGTACATGACATCCTTTGTGAACTTCTTGTTTGTAACCGTTGCCAAAGGAAACAACATCATTTCAGCCAACAGATGATACCTACCGTATGTTTGTATTTATTTATGTATTTATTCATTATTAATAGTAAGGTTACTGTGGTGCTAACAGCTGAAAGGATGTTGACATGGGTTTTCATGTCTCATAGCAACAATAACATGTTATCATCATCTATATACAGTACAGTAGTTTTTGCCAAGGGGAGAAATTCCACATGGTGAGCGATGTGTTGTGAGCTTGTAGATCGGCTATTTTCGGCGTGTGACACTGGCGCGCAACTAAGTATACAGGCTTTACGCACCCTCATGTCATGCACACCGGTTGTTCTGGATGATCTTGTGTCCTGATGTGAAGAGAGGCTCCCCAGTCTGTCTGTCTGTCTGTCTGTCTGGCTGGCTCCTCTAATGGTCCTCCTCTCCACAGGGAGCAGTGTCTTTCCTGTGAAGAAAAAAACTGAAAACATAAGTTGTGTGGCTGCCCTTACTGTACATGGAAGTGACAACACACAAAACTCTCTGTAGCAAGTGAATTACTATGCAGCTGAAAGGGACAGTTCACCCAAAAAATGACCGCCGGTCATCAAATTATTGGCTTAGGAATGCGACAAAAACACAAAGGTCTCCATGAATTCAAGGCTCCCATGGGGTGAGTAATCGATAGAAAAAAAGTCATTTTGGGGGTGAACTATCCCCTTTAACACCTGAAATCAAGAATGTGTGCGTGTGTGTGCCTGCATGCGTGTGCGTGCGTGCTTACTTACATGTGTGCATGCGTGCGTGCATGTGTGTGCGGCTGTGCACGTATTTGTGTGCATGTGTGCATGCAAGTGTGTGCACGACGTTTGCATATACAGTATGCGTGTATGTGCTTGTCTGAGTGAGCCTGCTCATGGTGACTTGATGGTTTTTGGCAGGTTGTTACATGTGAACGTAGCCCACTGACATGCTTCACATGTAACGGCACTGCTCCCGCTGTCGCGTGACGTTTCATGCTCATGTGATTATGCCCTTGATTGCCCATTACAATGTCTGTGCATAATAAGGCACACACTTCAGTCCACTCACATATCGTTGCTGTCGGGCAGTAAATTAACCCCCCATTGATCGTACTACAGCGTCACGCAAAAGCATCAAAAGTTGCAGATTCGTAAGCTTGATACTCGTTTCAAGCTTGTAGATCTTTTTTTTATTTGAATCCTGAAAAGTCAAACACAATGGCAGGCGTTTATGATGCACTGCTCACACACACACACACACACACACACACACACACACACACACACACACACATACAAGGAACTCGTCATAGCGTGGTCATAATATGCAAAGCCCTTAATTTTCTCTCGGTTTTTATTATTTTGTTTTACAGGGACAATGGCACCAGAGTTAGCTCCCAGCTCATTTATCCCATTAAAACCGGACTTTTAGATTTTACGCGTTAATTGGCCATTCAAAAATAGCAGATCTACAAGCTCACAGCGCGTCGCTCCGTGCCGTGCTGCGAGCTTGTACATCTGCTACTTTTGAACATTTTAGAAAAATCTTGAAAGTGTGAGAACTACTGATTTAGAAGGCATTTGTAGAATCAGCCTCAGATCTTAATGGGTTATATACTGTATGTAATCCCTGGGCCGGCCGTTGTCCATTCTCTTTCGCTCTCTCCAGCCTTATACGACAAACACACACACACACACACACACACACACACACACACACACACACACACACACACACACGCGTGCACACACACGCAAACACGCACGCAATGATTTGGGTCTAAGGGCCTTCAGGACAGAGTGGGACTCGGGGGCTGCAGTGAATCATACTTGTGATGTGGTGATTTGCATTGTGATCTGTCAGACAGACTCAGGCTCTGTGCTCACTGATGAGTGAGGAGGATCAGGCAGGGCCACAGCAGCCCTGCATGATGCGCTCCCTTCCCCTCGTTCTCCTCGGGCTCCACATCAGCTACAGTCCTCCACTAGCCCCCCCCCCCACCCACCCCCACCCACCCTCGACAGGATCAGACCACAACCTAATAAAGCCTCATTTATAGACTTTGTTGTGTGGCCCGCAACCGGAAATTGGCGATCTAACTAGCTCGCGATGCGTCGCAGCGACATGGCACGCAAGCCAAAGAACCAGACAACACCAAGCCCAGGGTGCTCAAGACATGACTGTCAAGGTGATTTTCTAGTTTTCTAGTCTATGAAATCTTGACGTTGAGAACATTATAATATTTAACTAGAACTTTCAGTATAGGTTACAAAACCTATGAAATGCAACAAGAACTGACTATAAAACCAGTTACAAAGACAAACAATTTAGCAAACTTTTAAGAAAACAGACAGGTATAAATACACTGGGAACTGACAAGATACAGATGAACTCAAGGACAATCAACACATGGATTGGCCGAGGGCAAACGGGACACAGGTGACACAAATGTCTCTCCACCGTGTGAATAATCACACGGTGGAGAGACTTCGAAATAAGCCACAGAAATACAAGTGACTCCCTGACCGGACTCCCTACAGTTTGCGTGCCATGCAGGCAAAACTCCATATGGATGAGACCATCATCTTCGACTTCTCCAGTGCCTCATACAGCCACTACCAGCAGTGTTTTGGTCGGGATACCACAGCGTTCCACTGGTAAATTTTCACCCCCTGGATTCACAAGCTAAGTACCCAAATGGCTACTTTGCATAACAGTTTTACCAGTGGCGGTGAGCGTGCGTGCGCATGCATGTGACGTCATTAAAATACCGTTCCCCTGGGGGGAAAAAATCACCATTGGCCCACGGCTTGGTGGGATGGATTACCATCAGTAGACCAGGGCAGGGCAGCCTGTCAGATGTGCTGTGAGCAACACCGGTCCTCCCCAAGGACCTTTACTGTCACCTTTTCTATGTGACAAGAACCATCTCAAGCTCAACGATGGAAAGACCAAGGAGCTAGTCGTGGACTACTGGCCAGCAAGCAAGCAAGCAAGAGGAAGCTCACAACTCCCATCACCATCCAAGTGGAGGAGGTGGAGGTCATGACATCTAAGAAGTTCCTAGGAGTGAACACATGAACACTGGACTGGACTGACAACATTGAGGCCCTCTACAGCAGTGGTTCCCAAACCTTTTAGCTCAAGAAATTAGACTTTCTACAGGAAGGGGACGCTGTGCCCAGGAGCCTCAGGTGCTTCAAAGTGTGCAACAGGCTACACTACAGTGTGTAGTCGCCAGTGTACATTACATTACATCACAGTCATTTAGCAGACGCTTTTATCCAAAGCGACTTACAATAAGTGCATTCAACATAGGGAACGAAACTACTAATAACCAGTCCTAAGTGCATTTTCTGCTAAAACAAGCAACCAAGAGTATACGTAGCGCTAAGGTAAAAGTGCAATATATCAGCTACCTACTCTCTTAAACAGATGAGACAAATAGCAAAATCAAATGAGCAAGAGCTAAAACATATAAGTTTATCAACTAAACAAGATCCAATAAAACAATACAATAATAAAGCAAGAGTTTCTACAACTAGTTAACAACAAGCAGGCAAGGCGAAGAGGAAGGGTAGTGTTTCCTGAAGAGGTGGGTTTTCAGTCTGCGGCGAAAGACGGGCAGTGACTCGGGAGGCATGCGTTAATCCGACAGACCTTTTCTCCGACTATGTGGCATCCGCGTGCGGTTAGGGTTAGGGTGCGGCTTTGGTTCGGGTTTACTGTTTAATGTCGGAGCACTGCGCTGTCGGAGGAATGCGCTGTGTGACATCAGAGGGGAGTTCATTCCAGATCCATACAAAAGCTAAAACTATATACACAATAAACTAAAACAAATAGATGATTTAGTCATGTTGATATGTCAGATTATGTGATTCCTCTGCTTTAGTATCCTTCTCATTGTCTGAATGATCATATATGTGTGACTAACTTCCACTAAAAGGATTGCCTTGCACACATGTATGAGTCCTCATGTGTCTTTTTACAGCACTTCTGAGAGCAAAGCTTTGACCACAAACTGTACAAGAAAATGGCTTTTCGCCTGTATGAGTCCTCAGATGTTTTTTTAGATCACTCTTTTGAGCAAAGCATTTACCACATTCTGTACAAGAAAAGGGCTTTTCACCTGTATGAGTCCTCATGTGTAATTTAAGATGAGCCATCTGAGTAAAGCCTTTACCACAAACTGTACAAGAAAAGGGCTTTTCACCTGTGTGAATCATTGTGTGTATATTCAGATGTCCCTTGTGATTAAACATTTTGCCACACTCTGAACAACTAAAACTTTTCTTCCCTGTGCAAGTTATTTTTGATGATTTCAGGTCCTGGGACAGCTTGTGCTGTTCTCCCACATTGTGTGTCTTGTGTGATTTCAGTGTATTTAAAGCTGACTGATCTCCCCTAGTCTCCTCCCACTCATCACTGTCTTCAGTGTCTGATTCAGAACAGTGTGAAGAGAGGAGCTGGTCATCACTAGTTGGCTGTGATGTTCCACAGTCGTCTACATCAGCTTGTGTTTTCATGTGTTCAGTTGAGGTGCTGGCTACAGGCTCTGTCTCTCTGTTATCAGTGTCCTCTTCTTTATGGTAGTGAGTTGAGGAGTGACATCAACAAACTGAACAGGATGGCGTATTCTTTATATTAATTAAAGAAGTGATGACACAACCATATTACAAATGTATTAAATAATGCCTCATCTTGTGTGCTCAGAACCAACAAGCAGGTCTGACAGAGTGCGGTTCTGAGGTGGGCTGCCAAACACATCCTCTGACCCTCTACCTACCACCCTGCCTTTACAGACGGCCAGACACTCTCATGGATTCAAATTCTCAGTTGTCATGCCTATAGAATAGGCATGTAGCCTATTCTATTGCTCAGAAACATCTTCCATGAAACATCTCGGTCTCGGATATTTCATAAAAGCAAAGGTCAAAGCCTCAATCTAGAACCGCAGCAACATAGGTTTTAGAATCATAATACATACTGTGTTAAAAAAAAAAAAAATAGGAAACAGAGCACTAAGTCACAAATCACAGATTGGGACAAAGTGGTTCAGTCATAACATTTCATTTAGCTTCATTCCATGCACTCTACCACCCTGGCTTACAGATGATGACCAGACCACCTACGCACACCATGTGCACCACTGGATCCACAACCAGACACTGTCAGGTGTGATAACGGTTTGTGTAACAAAAACCCACTGTGAAGCCCCCTTTCCTGCTGCCACGCCATCGCCACACTGTGCACTACTGCAACACGCATGCATGCCCTTCAATAGCCTAAAGATGCTTTCACTCTCGGTTCACCTGCACTATAGCCCCCCCCCCCCACACCCCCCCCACACCCCTGGCTGAGAGTCAGAGGGGCGACCATGTGCAACACAGTAGCTCTGACTGTGGAGGGGATAAATTAAGGCTTCTAAGACCACACCTCTACTTAAGTTTAACGATTTATTGAAACGTAATGAGATGAATGTGGAACGGGATGAGGAACCCACGGTAGAGGCGAGACTCTACCTTGGGTGGGGGCGTAGTCTCAGGAGCTGACGGCCATCATTGCTCTACTCGGGGAACGGTCGGTCGTCTCTGCTCCATCACTGCCCCCTCTGGATTCCTAGAGAAATAGAGACATATGGAAGAAGAGCGAGAATCGAGGAGGAAGGGGGAGGTTGGGGGTGGAGGAGACCGTGAAGCAGAACACACAACCCGAGCGGGAGATCGCAGGTGTATTTATACTGTGGTGATTGCAACAAGGATTGGCTGTGGCGAGTGGAGGCTGGTGTAGTGGATACAGGTGATTGTGAATGGGGAGTGGCTAATGAGTGAAGGCAGGTGTGGTAGATAGGGAAGCGATTGAGAACGGGAAGTGGCCTAGCAGAGGGTGGTCTCTACTCCTGAACTTGAACACAACTTCATTAATTCAACTCTGCACGGAGGGTTGGCGTAAAAACATAACAATAGGAGTAAAGGGGGGGGGGGGGGGGGGAGCCAGGGCCTCATCGTCACCAAAACTCGCAGATTGTGTGAGCATTGTGCATTACTGATGTCCATACACTGGTGTTATATGTCAACCTATGGGAATGTAAAAATGTAAAGTAGTATGTTTCCTAAATAGGGTGGCAGTGGCTCAGAACGTAGAGCAGCCATTTGTGAACCGGAAGGTTCCTGGTTCAATCCTCAGCTCCTCCTGGTTTAGCGTCCTTGTGTCCTTTAGCGCCGTACTTATGATGCGATAAATGCAGACGGATGCAAAATGTACTCGGCCAATAACAACAGCAGCAGCTAAGGGGGCACATTTATATTTATTTGTTAAATCATCTTTACCTCCCTTTCGGGGGACCTGCTTCCTCCCTTTGACCTTTTTGGTTGCCCTTTATTCGACCGCTGGCTTCATATGTCCCCTACGGACCCAGAAGAATTGGGGCAGTATTTCCCCAGTGCATGCTCATTATTTCAATCCTCACCAGACTGTGGACAGGCACAGCCTATCTGACAGCATTTGATGTCCTCTCTCTTGCTTTCTTTCTCTCTTATTGCAATGTAAGACTAGCCAACCTTCCTCTTTTTCGTCGCTCCTACTGTATCCTGTTTCTCCATGCAGTTTCTGATGACCCTGCAGAAATGAGAAGGGCAAGTGGGGCCATTTAGCAAAAATCTTCATCTTGCATATATATATACAGTAGCCTATATGAGTTCTGATTTTGTTGACTTTTTTGTAATATCCACCCAATTCATCTCAGCCTGAGGATGTGTACCTGCCCGTGTTTTATCGTGTATCGGTGCCAAAATATTCAGTGGGAGGCAGAATACACACACAATAATTAGCCACATGAACCCTAGCATTCCCTATTCTTGTGATCTGCTGCTTTCGGTTTCGGTGTGATTTAGAGAGGGGGGATCTAGTAGTATGGACCCCCGGGGGACTCCGGTCAATACAAGGTTTAAGTGGCCGTACACAAACCTTTTATTCCTGCCTAAAGCTTGCTTCTATTTGGAAATCCTTTTTTGACACACTCACTGCGGTTCTGGGATTCTCTGTGACTCCCTGTCCTCTAATTGCCATCTTTGGTGTGTCTCCTGCAGCAGGCAGATTTAACAGATTCCAGGCCAACTTGGCTGCTTTTGCTTCCCTCACAGCCAGACGTCGTATATTGCTCCACTAGAAGAGCCCTAACCCTCCTAGTGTGTCATCCTCGTTAAAAGACTTAACGTTTCTCCATTTGGAAAAAAAAATTAATTCACGGTTAGAGGTTCGTTGAAAAACTTCTACAGAACCTGGGACCCATTTATTTTGTACATTAACTCCTTAACCACAATCTAAATAAGGAGTTAACAATCCCCCCCTCTATTATTTTTATTTTTGTATTTATTTTTTATTGTACTCTGTTATCACTACTATTACAATTTTCTTTGTTTCATTTCTTATTTGCATGCGTTCACTAATTTATTCTACTCCCCCCTGGGCATGGGTAGGTGAAGGTGGGTGGATAATTGTGAAGGTTTGTTTTGGTGTATAGTAGTTGTTGTTGTCTCTTTTTTGTTTTGTTTTGTTCCTTCTGTTCTGTATGTGGTCATGTATGTCTTGGAATGGAAAAAAGCAAATAAAGATATACAGTATAAAAGAGAAATTAAGTGGCTAACGAAAAAGGAATCTACATTGTCAAGAGAGAGGCTTGCGAGTGCAGTTATTTCATCATCATAACATCATTGTTTTAAGTCACAAGGGCATTCATCTGGATGTGAAACTGGTTGTCTTGGAAAATAAATGTAATGTGATTAATAAAAAAAAGAAAAGGTGTGTGTGGACTCTTTTTCCTTTCATTTGAATGAATCTCTCCCTGGCATCTGGAATATCTTTCAAGCCTATTCTTACAGTGAACACAATGGGCTGAAAATGAATGAGAGAAGATCACATATAGGCAGTTGTAAGATCTCAGCATCTGAAGTGTCTTTAGTGCCATCGTTCTGTGCTGATCATCACGCGTAACCTGGTCGTCTGTTTGCTACCGTAAGCCGCTGATGATCGTTCTGCGTGGGTTTTTTCAACATGAAGGGGAATGATGATGCAGAAAATATACTGTATTTGGTCTCTGCTGGCTGCGCGAGGCTCCCAGAACAATATGGTGGAAAAGAAGAGAAGGAAAATCGAGTGAGGAGCAATTTTCTGCACTGGATTGTTCCCTTTGATCTGGAGTGTTGTGAAAGGAGGGCATTATGTAACATCTTCAGCACACACATGGCTGACTATGTGACTGCTAAACACACACACACACACACACACACACACGCACGCGCGCACGCACGCACGCACGCACGCACGCACGCACGCACGCACGCACGCACGCACGCACGCACACACACACACACGCACACACACACACACACAGAGAGAGAACGAGAGAGAGAGAGAGAGAGAGAGAGAGAGAGAGAGAGAGAGAGAGAGAGAGAGAGAGAGAGAGAGAGAGAGAGAGAGAGAGAGAGATTGGGCCATGGTAGATGGATATGAGTGGAGAAACATTGCTATTGGTGTTGGGTCACTTTCCTTATTAAGGCTGTTCAGTCAAGCAGCTGTAATGTAGGGCCCTAACAAGCCTGATAATGAGACATGAGAATGCCCCTTAGTGATGGTTCAGCATTCATTCATCTGCTGCTCCGAGCCCAAACCCATGCCGTCTCCATTACCAACCTCTTTCTGTACGTCGTTTACACATGATAAAAGATCATTATATGGGTTACTGATCTTGTAAGGTAAGAAGAAAAAAATGTGACCCCTGTTTAACAAGGGCTGCTAACCTCAGACCATTTGTTTATTCTAATTGGAAACAATTCATTATCTTCCGGGAAGAATAAAAGTGTGTGGGCAATAATATCATATAGCCTATTGCCCTCACAGCTACTCATGCTGTCTTACAAGCAGATGGTCCTCATAATCAATCATTCAAATAAGAATCAATAATGCATAATTCCATGAAACCTACGCCAAATGTGTCCCTAAAATATGCTGGCTGTATCAGGCGCCATACGGCCAGCAAGGAAAAACCCCAATAAAATGGCCCAAACGATCGCTCCGAAAGAGGTCAAACACTTCAGAGACCGATGGAGAACACGATTGGACTGAAGACAATCCTTATACTTCGCCGTGCAGCGGCATCGCTTCGCTGAAAATAACTCGTCTTTTGGCAGGCGACACCGCCGTACGACGGGACTATACATCATTAGGGCTTCGACACGCAAAGGAAGGCTCCTAACAAATGGGAGACGTCTCAACCGATGGCCGGCGGAAGTGAAGGAGGGGAAGAGCGATCGGCAGAGTGTGGCGTTGGTCGTGTGCGCATGCAGCGGCAAACTGATGCTGAGACGCCCTGACAGGGTCTGTTTCTGTTCACTGTGAAGACCGTGATCCACAGTGACCGGCCCTGTCCTCTCCTCCTTCCACAGAGGTTATGCCATCGCCAGCAGTACACATGACACAATGAATGAGGCTCCGCCATTAAGCTTCATTTATACCAGTGATTCTCAAACCTCTTTTCATTTCAAAGGACCCCCACCGGTTTGATACGGATTATAGGCTTTCGGACCGCCATTTGATATATATTTTTTAATCTCTGGAACCTCTACACTGTAAAATCCACAGTGTTTATTTATTTTTAGAGAGTGTGCAGATAGGGTCCATTTGGTTCCATCTGCACACTCTCAGAGTTATGGTCCCATAAAAGGGTCCATTTGGTGGTCCCTGGACCTGATGTTGAGTAATAGTGATATACCACTTCGCACCACAGTGTCCCAACACCGTTGCAACACTGTTGCACTACGGAGTATAAATTAGGCCAGAGAGAACCTCCATCAGTCCTCTATTCCACCGGTTCTCAATGTGGGTCCCGGGACCCCTCCAGGGGTCCTTGAGGGGTTTCCGTGGGGTCCCCAGCTTAAATTGGTCGATAGTTAGGAACCAAATGGACCCTTTCCTCCGAGCGTCCGTGGCATAACGCATAATCACACTAGGCGTCCTCGAGGTCAAAAAGGTTGGAAGTCTTTGCTCTCTTCAACCTTCACGCTCCACCCCACACCATCACTGACCCCCACACTACACCTCGCAGACAGGTGTGTGTGTGTGTGTGTGTGTGTGTGTGTGTGTGTGTGTGTGCACGCGCGTGCGTGCGTGTATTTGTTTCTGTGGTATGTTTCCCCTTTGCTGGCGACCCATCGCGGGGCCGTGGCTGCATTCTGGAGATGACGTGCTTGGTAATCGGGTGTGTTGGGCTGTGGGCTCAGGGTGCATGATCTTGCCAGCATGACTCAAGTCTGCCCATGAAGCGCTGCCTCCCTCCTTCCTGCATGCATGCATGCATGCGCTGCCGTGTGCGCCTCTGTACTCCAGTTTGCTTGTACGATCTATTTTAGATTATTTCGCCCCAAGGATGTGTGTGCATCGTCACAGCAGAGAGACGCGGAAGAAAGAGGAAGAGGGGGTGGGGGTGGGATAGATAATGTTCAAATAATCTACAAGCAATCATGCAAATTCTCTCCCGAAACGTTGTGCACTCAACGGATGCTGCAGATGCTGTAGCTGCTGCTGCAGCCTGGCATTCTGATCAAGTCACAGCAAATTTGGAATTATGCAAAACGAGGGATGGAGGGAGATCTTTATCAGACATTTGCGCGAGCCTACGCGCTGGCTCCGCGTGTGACAGAGAAAGGGACACGTTTCCATTTAACCCCCGTGAAATTACTCTTTTATCCTGCATGGAATTAATGACCACTCCATCTATAGGGCTGCAAATGTATAATAATATTATATTGATTGCTTTTTTTGATTAATCGAATAATCGAGAAGCACGTTTTTTTTTTGGTTTGTTTTTCATATATATCAACGATAATCGTCATAATAAATTGAGGAATCTGATTAACCACTTGAGCCCTCTCTTATGTTTTATCGTACCTGTCAGACAAAAACAGAAATAAAAACCCCTGATCTACAAGCTCTACGTTACTATACGACATGTTGTGAGCTTGTAGATCTGCTATTTTTGGTATTTCTTTTTATTCTTAAATTATTTTCAAATATATTGTTATAATCTATTCCAATTGATTACGGTAGTTCAATTAACTGTTGCACTCCTATCTCCATCCCATGTCCATGAGTGCACTGTTTCAACCAGGCTGGTCATTGGTTCCTCTCTCCCATTGCGTAACCACAAGGAGAAAATGGCGAGCGCGTGGTTGGACAGATATGTGTCTTGACCAACGTCTGAAGGCAGCAATGGCATCATCCTGTTCCAGCAATGAGAGGAGGCAGGGGGGGTGCAGGGACCAGTGGCGCTGATGTCATGATCCTCCTCGCTATACCTTCAATAAGAAGAGGCAGGGGCTGCACTGATGTTAGTGGTGGAAAAAGTAGCCTACTCGTATTTTGTACTTACTATGTAACTGTTCTTTAATTAATACATGTAATTTTGTCCAATCTGAATGGTGGAGTATGTTAATACAATATAACTTATACAATAGGCTCTATGCACAGCAGCCATATTATCACTTCCTTCACAGGTGTTACCAATGATACTAATGAAGGCTGTTCCATTTAATGTAGCACAGCGGTTTCCACGACCCCCATAACGCTGAGAGTGTACAAATGGAACCAACCAAATGATTTGGTTCCATTTGTACACTCTCAGAGTTACACAACCGTAAGGAGACATTTGGAAGCCCATGAGGGTCCCTGGACCCCAACTTTAGACCCACTGGTGTAGCAGAGTGTTTCCAGTGAGCCAACATGCACAATATCAGCACCCTGACTCTGTTTCACCAAAAATGGAACAGAGCCTTCATTAGTATCATTGACAACACCTGTGAATGTCTTCACAATATGGCTGCTGTGCATAGAGCCTATTAGGGTTGTTGTATTTAGTCTCCCTGCTCTTCTATTGAGACATTTAGATTGTGTCAAAGGTCATGTAGTCTCACCCAGACCCTAGAGAGAGAGAGTTCTGACACTCGCGTCCACTTCTTCGGGCCAGGTCTTCTACATCCTTCTATTGGCGAATAGTGACAAAGCCCTAAACCGGAAGTTTACGGAATGCATTGAGTCTATGGCTCCTTGTCACTATTTCCAGTTACAAGAACCATGTGACCGGTGCTGTTTTCTGCCCCCTCAGTGGCGTAACTCTCTGATATACGGGTCTGGTCTCACCTAGACACAGGATCTGACAGGGAATTTTGACCTGATGGTCAAGATTCAATTTATCTTCTGAACAAGCAGGCAGGCTCTATTAGCTCAATGGCAAAACATGTCAGCATCTGTGCAGGAAACCGGGTTCAAATCCGGGATAGAAGAGGAAAGTTACATAGTGCAGCTTTAAGTAAAAGTATCAATACAATAATATGAAGATACTCTGTTTACAAGTAAAAGGCCTGTATTCAAAAGTTTACTTGAGTAAAAATATACTTACACTTCCAAAGTAAAAGTACTCAAAGTAAATTTGTCATACTTTTTTGAAAATAGATCTATTAAATTGGCTATTTTAAAATAGCCTTCTCTGGTTATTGTATGCTTTGTATTAATAATCTCAATCTGCAAAGTAGCGAGTAACTAAAGCTATAAAAGAATTGTGGTGGAGTACACAAAACTTGCCTTGTCAAATAATTGTGGAGTACACAAAATGTTCCTTTCTCAGGAAAATTGCAGATTGTCAAGCTTCCCAGCGGCTATTTTCAGCGAAAGCCTACCCCACAATAACAGAAAACAGAAAATACACTAGCCATAGAGCCCTGAGGGACTCCACTTAAACATATGGGGTTTAAGTGGTTAAGTTAAATTTGCTTGGGTAAATGTACAAATGATAGTCTTCAAGAGACAATAAAGTGGCAGCACACACTGGTAGCCAAAGTGCCAATATTTTATCATTTTGGACGCAGAGTAATGAAAACCAACGTTGCTGCCTTCTTCAGAGTAAGATAGCAGTAAGCTCCGGAAATGTTGGTTTTCATTACTCTGTGTCCAGAGTAAAATATTGACACTTTAGCTGCCAGTGTGTGCGGACACCTTAGTGTCTCTTGAAGACTATCATTTGGATCCATTCTGCCGCAGGCCGGCACCACTACAAAGACTTTGCCAGTGGTGTAAAGTAACAAAGTAAATTTACTCAAGTACTGTACTTACGGTAAGTAGAATTTTGAGGTATTTTTTACTTTACTGGAGTATTTCCAATTTTAAGTACTTTTAATTCTACTCCACTACATTTCAGAGGCAAATATTGTAATTTAACTTCACTACAATTATTTGAAATCTTTAGTTCAGTGCTCTCTCCTGATTGGTTTAAATGTTGTCACCTACCTGAAAATGGACTATATTCTGTTTACAAAAGAGCTGGAGAGACCCGTGTAACCAAACAAACGCTCTGTAGCAATGATTACTATCAGAATATAGTACTTGAACCTTTAAAAAAAAAAAAATACAAATACCAAAAATATCACTTAACCTACCTTTAAGTCCATTTTGATACCAATACTTTTGCACTTTTACTGAATAAAATTTGAATTCCGGAATGTATTTCTACAATGCAGTATGCAATGCACTTTTACTTAAGTAAAGAATGTGAGTACAAAGACTTTGCTGTGCGTAGCATTCCTGTGCACAGTAAATTAACTTAGTTTACCCTCCACCTCCGCTCACAAGCTTCAATAGGAGGAGGCAGGGGGGTCGAGGGAGCAGCTCTGGTGTCATGGTGCTCCTCACAACCTTCACACTGTAAAGAGAGCCAGCCTGGATGTGGCATGACCCTGAAGTGTCTCCCTGATCTACACCCCCCCCCCATGTACATGTACATGTCACTGTGCTCTGATATCTGTGTGTGTGTGTGTGTGTGTGTGTGTGTGTGTGTGTGTGTGTGTGTGTGTGTGTGTGTGTGTGTGTGTGTGTGTGTTACTATACTTGCGAGGACCACGAACAAGAAATATACATTGTGAGGACCATTTTCCTGGTCCTCACAAGACAAATGGTTGTTTTATAGTTAAACAATTTTTTTTAGAGATACGTTTACAATTAGAAAAACATTCAGGTTAGGATTAGACATTTAGAGGTTAGGTTTAGGGATTGGAATTAAGAGTTAAACATGATTTATACTTAGTTGCGCGCCAGTGTCATGCACCAGTGTCATACGTTGTGAGCTTGTAGATCTGCTGTTTTTCGGCTTTAGGCTTACGGTTAAAAATGGCAAACATTTTTTAAAGGCATTCATAACATGGCTGTCCTAAAGTGTTGATGTCCTCACAAGTATAGTAATACCAACCTGTGTGTGTGTGTGTGTGTGTGTGTGTGTGTGCGTGCGTGCGTGTGTGTGTCTGTCTTACTATACTTGTGAGGGCCACAAGTATAAACGTGTATACACTTTGAAAAATAGACTGAGGACCATTTTTAGACCACTGGTCTACTCACAGGAGAAATGGTCGTTTTAAGGTGAAAACGTCTACGTGCACGTGAAACTGAAAATTGCCCACGTAATTTATAAGCTCACAACATTGTGGTTACCAGTGCTCAAATCAAATGTATTTGCTTGTGAATTTTGCAACATACAGTATCTATCTCTCCATACATACTGTAACAGGCTTTAGGGTTATAAGGTTAGAAATGAAAAGGTCAAAATGGCATTCATGAAATTGTTGTCCTAAAATGTGGATGTCCTCACAAGTACAGTAATACATACGTACGTGTGTGTGTGTGTGTGTGTGTGTGTGTGTGTGTGTGTGTGTGTGTGTGTGTGTGTGTGTGTGTGTGTGTGTGTGTGTGTGTGTGTGTGTGTGTGTGTGTGTGTGTGTGTGTGTGCGTGCGTGCGTGCGTGCGTGCGTGCGTGCGTGCGTGCGTGCGTGCGTGCGTGTGTTTGCGTGTTGTGTGTTTGCCATTGGTTTTGCACAGGCAGGGATACGTGGATCTCGGCGTCGGTCGGCGTATAATCCCATAGGAACTGGGCGTCTTTGGAAGGCATGGCATAGAGAGAGGAAGCATTGGCATTGTGGTTGGTGAATGGTGGGGCCTAATCTCGTGGAGGCAGGGGTCTGTTGGAGAGGCTTTTGAGCAGATTTGAGCCTGAGGGGTGAGAAGAACTATAGTACCAAACAAAACACAAAAAAAGGAAACCCAGAGATGCTTCTCCTCCAGTTTGAAGATTTAGGTTAGCTAAGGTTGTTGGGCAAATTGAAATGATAGGCAAACTGAAGATGAATGTGTTTATGAGAATATGACTCATTTTACATTCTATTTGAGGCTACTCCAAAGATTCTATTTATACCTAAAGGTTATAATGGATATGGTAGTTGAACATTATGCCTCTAGAACATATGGCTGATTACACCCACTGGGAAGAAGAAATGGTCAAACAATATATCAATCCAATCCAATCCTAACCAATGTAACCTCTTGACCAATGTTGAGTAACACCTGTTCTACCAAGTTCAAGTTGTGCTACCTTATTTACATACAAAATGAATATTTACACAATGAATACAAATAGATACAGTATATAGAAAGAAATGTTGGATTCACCTCAATCTTCCCTGGGTGATGATGGTGCTCATGTCTTTGTTTGCTCTCCAATGACTAGACTTTTGGAGAATCTTCAGTGGATCAACGCTGCCATCTGCTGGTTGAGAATAATAATGAGGGTTCGTTCCCAGTTCAGTTCCACAAGTTCATTGATTGATTGATTGATTGAATACTTTATTAGCAGGTTTGTTAACAGTACAGGTAGTAGGCTACAGTCAAAGGTTATGCTAAAAAACACACAAAAAGGCCCAGGAGGCTTGTTCCCATGATGGTCCATTAACTCAAACTTTGATAAGCCATATGGTGTTCTGATCAGCCAGAACCATAAAACCACTCATGTTTCATGTTCATGTTTCATGTTTCCCAGAACTCAGGGTCAGTAGCCTACAACCTCCTGAGAATAAGATCTGAGAACCTTTTCATTTCTGCTTTTTTCATTTTTTTCATGGATGAAATTGTACCCATCATTTTCCAATGCTAGTAAAGCTAAAGCAAGCCTGATAAAAGTAGCAAACTCACAAAATTCACCAGAACCGAAACCGCATCAATGCTGTGCCACAGCATTGATGTCGTTTCGGTCAGTGAATCTCTATTTTTCTTCCTAACCAGCTGAGAGACAGATAATGTACCCACCACCACCACCATAATATAAGTGTGAAAGAATGGGGTCAGTTCATGGGTAGCTAAACTCAAAGCTGTATCATTTTTAATGCTTTGTCACACGTCATTTGCACTCAAAGGACCACAATGGAAATAAGCTCTCAAGCTTTTTGGTGTTTTATCCTTTTGACAGATAGGTACACATATATGGCCATGTAGGCCATAAGCCATAGGATATGCATTTGTGTCAATAAAATAATCAATCAATCTCGTGACTTAGGCTACCTTCTTTTCAGGATCCACAGCGGCTACATGTTTGGATGATGATCACAACCACGTCAACATAAGGATGATGATGATGATGATGAAACTGTTATGGGTAAGTAGAATCATAAATTAAACAGGACAGCTATACCGTTGAATAGCCAACTGAATCTAAATGGTGTCAGTGTAATAGCCTAATAATAATATGATTATTTATATAGCACCTTTTTTAACAATGATACTAAGTGCTTTACAACATAAAATCAAACAATGAATCACATACAATTTGTGTGAATAGAATGACAAGACAGCAACACACAATTACAACATCAATTAGGATAGGTGCACCAATTTCTGCCATTAGGGGGTTAAAAAGGCTTTTTGTAAAAAGTAGATATGGAGCTAGCAAGCCTGGGATCAGGAGTCGAACCTGCGACACAATTGTCAGGCTACATTGAGCCTAGGTGCCTGGACCACTACGCCAGCGGTCCAGGCTATGGAGGGCACTTTCATGCACAGGGGCCCCTCGCCCCCTGGGCACGTGCCATTAGTGGTAGATCCGGTTCTGCTTTGTCTGATTAACCACTTGTACAAAAATAAAGAATGCTATTGTAGCTACAGTTGCATAATGCCATTGTTTAAATGTCAAATGAATGGCTAGCTGGATACTTTGGAGAACATACTTATGTGTTATGAACCAGACTAAATCCTCTTTGGCTATGAAGTGCCATCTAGTGGCAAATGTTCTGTATGTAGCCAGAAGTACTTAAAACATTGGGTCTGGCTGTTTTGACAAGCCATAGGGAATTACAATATGCTAGTATCAGTTATCAACTTATCATAGAAAACATGATTGAAGACTAACACAATTGTCTGTTTAAACTCAAACCCTGCTACTTTCTGCTAAAAGACTAACTTATGCCATAAACACAATTCCAGGTTGGCAGTATTTATAGTTTATGTTTAATGTCCCAGTTAATTCAGTGATTTATTATGTAGACAAGTTTGTAGGCTTATCTCTGGGTGTTTATCCCGCTTAGGCACACCCCTGACTGCATCTCTGCCTGTCTGAACTGAAGATGCCAATTGATGCTAAAACAGAAAGCAGGGACAGGAATACTCTTTTCAAATTGTCTGATAAGATTTACTGTAAATTGGATCCGTATGAATTGGTGGATAAACTAGGTAAAGTCAGGTGCTTGGCTTCTTGGTTCCAGAATGGGGTTGTCCTAATAGACAATAAAATGTTAATTATATCCTGTAGTAACAATGTCAGTCATCAAACTGTTTTTTAGAATCAGAGAAAAATAATCTTTGACTTGTGGTGATTACACTATGCTAACATTTTAGGAGGATATCAATTGACACAAAATAAATATTCCAAAATGCATTTGTATCTTTATTTAGAAGAAATCAAGTACAAAACAGTGGCATTTTCTTCTGGAGAAATAAGGCCAAAAGTTAACCCAAAAAATATATATATTTAAATGTTTATTTTCCATGTGAATGACACCTGGAGTTAGTTTCAGCAACTTGTCTTAGAGGCAGAAGCAGTCAAAGTAGAGCAATTAAATAACATTGGAATAAACGTATCAGAGGATCAACTTGTGTCAAACAGGTAGATCCTGTGATAGTCCCTTACTGTGGTATACAGACTGTCACCGGTTAGTACCGATGTCACCATGACACTGTACTTAAGTCTTTTCACTAATTGACTGATGTGTTCCTGCACTTATTACACCTCTGACAATGGTGGAAAAAAAGATCAACTTTTAAAGAGATAAAAATGCATGGTTAGAAGATAATGAGGATCCATGCTACACGAGTATATTGTTCTTAATAAAACAAATATATCTATTGATCATTACGCGCGGCATAATGATAGTCTTGTTGTTCGATATCCAACTAAAAATAAACGAAGAGACGGTAGCGTATATATTCATTTTTCAAAACAGTGTAAATTAGTAAAAGCAAGTACACAAGCATACTTTTCTCGCAGACAGTTGACTTAAAGGAAAATCTCAATTTACAATACCATTTCTCATCAGTGTTGACACATGGGTTATGCTACGTTAATAGGTAATTTCAGATGGGTGGTAACGTACAAATTAAACAAAACGCAACTGCATAACGACTTAGACTCACTGGTACTCCTACTTTTATGCACAATTCTATAGATCCTTATAGGTCACACTAAAGCATCAGCTATATTTAAGTGGACACCACACCCCCGCGCACAAAACTCAACTCATATTAGACAACACTTGAAGTGACAAATGTTAGATGGTGTTGGTGGAATGTTTATGCGCAATCATAACATTAAAGACATCAATACGCCAGGGAGGCGTATTGCCTTTTACAATTGAGAGGAAAACGGCGTTTGCAAAGGAGGAATGTAGATGTTCTCAGATGCTCGATTGAAGGGAAAGGGAAACAAAACAGGCAAGCGATTTTTACCGAATCTAAAGTTATGGCAAAAGTTAATGTGAAGCTATGTTATGTCCCGAATAAATAAAATCCATTACCAACAGCATTATCATGTCAATTGTCAGGTAGAACTTCTCTGCAGAGACTTATGTTAGCAGTATTCAGTCATGCATAACGCTATAGCATCCAGTACCACAGAATAACAAAGCAATCTAGCCCATTATACTGCCTTCAGACAACCTTGCCAGAGGCTGTTATGTGATTTGTAGATGGATGCCATTGCTAAAGTATAGGCCTACATATACTAATGAAAACCAGATACAAAAAATATATTGAGTACAACTGTACCAGCAGTAAGTATTTCTAAACCGTTACTGATAAAAAATAAATTCTGAGGGTAAATAGTATAGAATAAGGTTTGTAATAGAAACCAGCTATTTGAAACATGCTTCCTAGTTAAGAGGAATAACCTACTATCCTTGATACTACCTTACCAAGTGTTCAACCACAGTGAGCATAAAGACTCAAGACAAAACAAACTTTAGTTAACAGTGGATAAGTCCAGTTCTGAATAACTAAGAAAACTCAGATTAAGAAAGTTTTAGGGGCCATCGGAGACCAGAGCCTTGATTGCATTATGACCATTTCAAACACAACACACATTCTTCAACCAGTTAGCTCAAATAATAATAAAAAAGGAGAAAAAAAAAGATAAAATGCTGCCTGAAAACAGCCTCAAACGCAATAGTGCAAATCAGACCCAGTTGTCCTTTTTCAAGTAAAAACAGACAAAAAAGCAGGATGATTTTAGAATTTAAAGATGATGGGGTGTTAGTACTGCGCAAAGACTGGAACCAGACCTATGGCTTGTATGTAGTTGGAAAAGGCAGGGACTTTCTTTGGTTAACAAGGCACAGAGCAGTTTCTTTACGAGCCTGTATCAACTGATAATTTTGCAAATATCTAACAAATCTATGATTGTACAGTTTCCACAAGCCAAATCAAGACTGTCAACCCAATAAGTAAGCCTTGCCGAGCCATGTGGCCTATCTCCTGTTTCTGTAGCTTGAGGCAGCTCAACCCAATGACCCTCATTTATCAAACTTTCCCCCGACCCCCCAAAAAATCGGCGAACTTATTTCAATGCAATTTTCTGCATTTATCAATCTGTCGTCGATTTGACGCAAGCGTAGCCGACGATCAAATCCCACGTCATGTCTCAGCTCATGTATGCAAATGTTTTTCAGCGCAGACCAGACTTGAGACGCTGTATAGGTTCCACAGGGTGTCCAAAATATGCACGGGCCACAGTGGAACGCTGCGTTCGATCGTTGGGCTGCTTGGATCAGCGGGGGTGACACTACTGTACAAGGCACGCCTGGAAAATACTTTATTCTGACCTGTGGGGTTCCGCACAATATTATTATTGCGATAATGGGATGCCATTGGATCTTCCACTGCAGCCAGAAAGCCATGGATATTACAGACCCAGCTGGGGACCGTATGACGACACGGGACGGGACTTCACCTCAATCCTCACTTCTAGAATTATGTTTGGCAAGGTGGCTTATTCAATACGGGAGATTGAAACGCGTTTAGTAAAATATTTGGCTATAATGATTTAGCTTTTCATTTATCTCTTTTAAAGTGTCGCCGAGAAATGAGTGATTGAATTTATTTCCGCCACTGTCGACCGCAACATTGATTTTCTTTCATGGTTTCTACATTAGATTGATAAATGAGGATCAATGTGTGTTGACTCAATGAAGTTTTCATTTTTCTTCTAGGAAAAAAAGGACTATTTGCCAATTTAGAATAAAGTCTGAATGTTGATCCATTTGAAAAGAAGTTGACCTATAGGTTTATAGCCTATTTGAGCACCATATTCAAACTAATACATCACTCATGTTGTTCGTAGCTACAGGAAGTCACCCAGATGAACCCTAGCGTCCCTATTCTGGGCATGTCATAATAGGCGCGTATATTTGACGAAAATGTGTGAATCTATTGCGAAAGTAGCAGATGTACAAGGTCGTGGCGTGTTGCGAGCTTGTAGATGGGCTATTTGCGCGATTTGACGTCCTACGAAAGTATACAGGGTTTAAGTGGTTAATGCTTGGCAAAGGATGGCACAGCGGTGGATCTGCGCTGTCGTCTGGAAACACGAAGGAAGTGATTGTGGTTCAACTAATCGGCACTTGAGGCGAGCAATCTTTCTCTTGGTTCATGAGTTCCCCTCTGGGCTTTGGGGACCTCCTCCTTTAGCCATGATCTGGAGCCAGGTGGTCTCCCCCAGTGCCTTGGCGAAGTGGTCATCCACTGAGCCGGTGATGGAGACGGAGTTGGAGACGGGCTCAGGCTCTTTGTAGTTCTTCCCGAGGCTGCGGCGGAAGTGCTCCTCGATCACAGGATCGCAAACCGTGTTTGCTGAACAAGGAGTCAGAGAAATGTTTTGAGTTTAATGGCAACCAGAAATCTAGAAGGAATTATAAAAATCACACCCTGTGTGAAGGTAGCGGCGCCTTTGAATACATTATGTCATCGATATGTGTTTATAATGTGTTTATAGCCATGTGTCATGTGAAGCTTGACCAATCACTTTGTTGACGGGTCTGACCAATCAGAGCGTCGACGACAGATAAAGTTAAATTGAGGATCTAACTTTAAATAACTTACCTAGAAGGAGACTTTAGCCAAATAAAAATATATACAAAAAAAACATGAGGAAATAAAAAATAAACCTTGACATCATAGTGATGTCATGAATAGTCCCCTTGCCTGACAAATCACAACCTTGACGGGCCTGACCAATCAGAACCTTGACGGGCCTGACCAATCAGAACCTTGACGGGCCTGACCAATCAGAACCTTAACGGACTCTTGGATTCTCGATCGTCTCTATCAAACCATTCTGTCATAACGGATGACTGGGTCCCGAACTCAGACTTTCTATACATTCACCCTTCATCTGTTCTTGTATCTTTCTCTTTCTATTCGTCATATTAACTTTAAATAACTTACCTAGACGGAGACTTTAGCCAAATGAATAATAAGATGAAGTCATTGTCATCGTTTATATAGACATCGAATTCTATATTCATGACATCATAGTGATGTCATGAATAGTGACCAATCACAACTTTGGCGCACCTGACCAATCAGAACGTTGACGCACCTGACCAATCAGAACGTTGGCGCACCTGACCAATCAGAACGTTGACGCAAAAGCCAGGCATAGAGGGCTAATATCCGCTCTATACCTAAAGGTATAGAGCGGCTAGCGCCGCTAAAAAATCACACCCTGTGTGAAGGTAGCGGCGCCTTTGATACATTATGTCATCGATATGTGTTTATAATGTGTTTATAGCCACGTGTCACGTGAAGCTTGACCAATCACTTTGTTGACGGGTCTGACCAATCAGAGCGTTGACGGGTCTGACCAATCAGAACGTTGACGGGTCTGACCAATCAGAAAGTTGACGGGTCTGACCAATCAGAACGTTGACGGGTCTGACCAATCAGAACGTTGACGGGTCTGACCAATCAGAACGTTGACGGGTCTGACCAATCAGAAAGTTGACGGGTCTGACCAATCAGAACGTTGACGGGTCTGACCAATCAGAACGTTGACGGTGAACACGGACAAAGTCAGGATCCGCTCTATACCTAAAGGTATAGAGCGGCTAGCGCCGCTAAAAATCTAAGCATGTGGACCCCATGATGAAGTCCGAGATACACATTGGAGCCACGACGTTCCCATGTTCATGTGGCCAGCCTGTGATGTCACTATGACGTATCTATTTTTAAAACATTTTTTATCCCACGATTTTGTAACCCTATTTTTTACACCCAGTGCCAATTGTCTATGTAATCCTGGGCACTACCTTCCCTCTGCCAACCTAGGGAGGCCAGGGCCGAGCTCATGCCTCCTTCAATGCATGAGAGCCAACTGACCTTCTTGTCACCTGACAGGGGAGAGTTTCCCTGGTTGGACGTAGCACGTGGAAGGAACACGTTATTCCAAGGCAGTATAGTGACCAGGATTACTGCATGTTTTTGTGAGGGTACCTACCCTAGGAGACACGGGGAGAACATGCAAACTCCACACAGAAAGGCCCTTTCGCCAACCCCACCTAGGGTATGGGCACTGATGACGCGGAGGAGAGACTATGACGTATCTATGACGGTCAAATTTGGGTAAGGTTTCAGATCTGAGCCTGTATGACTTTCATTACCAAACTATTAAATATAAAAAAATAAAAAATAATAATAATTTAGCCTACTGGAAGCATACAAGATTTGACGATGAGCTCCGGACAAACAGACACACACAATCTCCATTAACGGCTAGCCTCCTACAGCACCATGCCGTTAAAGGGTTTGCCGACTATGATATGAATAATTTGGGCATCGATGTGAGCCGTTGTGTGCATATGCATGAGTGTATTTTCCATGTACACCCAGTATCGAAGCTCGGCTAAGATGCAATCTAAAAATCGATTCTAACTCCCACCATAAATCGATGTGGAATCGAGCACTCAAATCGGTGAGATGATTGAACTTAAGCATCCCTACTACCAAAGATGCTGGAAATGCAATGAACTGTTTTAAGACTTGAACCTACCATTTGTCTTCCTCTGATCAATGGGTGGACTGGGAGCACAGCCATTCATGTGGCAGTGAGAGAGGTTGCAATTTCGGTTGCTTGCAGGGGCACAAGTGATGACAGATGGACGATTCTGTACAGAAATCCAACAGATTAGCACGTTAGCAAAAGGTTTAAATCGAACGTAAATAAAACGATATTTTGCTAATATACAGTATTTTCTGTATTTAACTAGTTTGTTAATTCACTGGACACGTGCCTTTGAAAGACATGGCATGAATGTAATTAAGGGACAGAATTTAGTTGCCCATTTGAATTGCACTTTTACTAGGGCTGGGTGATGTGGACAAAATCAAATACATATGTTTTGTACCAAATAGCATCGTATTGTGACGTTGTATGTAATTTTCTTTTAAAATATTGAAACATTGCCAAAAAAGTGAAAATACACACAACACACAGTGAGCTTCTAGGGCTGCAATTTTTTTGTACATTTTTTAAAGGAAAAAGATCACACTTTTTCCATATCACTATAGTACGATATGCAAAGCCCCAGATGATATCTCATCACAATTTCGATATATTGCCCAGGCCTAACATTTACCTCACAGAAATACCCTTACATCTACTGTACCTCTCCGTAAACATTAAACCACCCTGATTAATCAACGAATGCCGCCCCCCCGTCTTCGGTCCACAGACTTGACCAACATTAAAGATCACCTCCATGCGTGTAATCTAACGCTTTCGCGAAGACATACATACCTGTTGCCGCTCCACGGAGCCAGCCACGGCAGAGCGCTCGCTGCTCCCCAGGCCCACGTCCATGTTGCTTTTGGTCAACGCCAAAGGCTGGTCTGAGGCATAGCCAGGGATGGAAGCATACAGGTGGTTCCCATGGAGACCGTTGGAGGAGGACGTAATGCACTCCACGGGGCTGTGGCCGAGGCTCCAGTGCTCATTGCGGTTGTCTCCGCCAGTAGGCCGGGCCCTTGATAAAGAAGAGTGCAAGAGGCAGATTACCCCTGTGACTTGACATACAGACCACCAACAGCTCTGTCTATTCATAGGGCCACTTAAATCTTGCTCCCGCTTTGATGTCAGGAGTCTGACTGAGCAGCACAACGCTTAATGAGGGTGCAAGGATTCAGCTCACGAGTTGTTCAAAGCGCCGTGGACACCGTGTTTACTTAAGCTGTGACTAGACTACAAGATTTAGAATCCCAACAGATGGTTTAAACAAAGGCAATTTTAGCAATGAGGCGTTTTTTTCAATTCTTTTCATGCTGTTGGAATACTGAACAATAATGCAGAGAGTGTCGACCACTAAACAGCTTAGGCCCATGGGAACTACAAGATGGGCACAAAAAGTCTGTTTAAAAAGACGTTTATGGGATTCAATCAACTGGTCCCTCAGTCAGCACACAAACACTAACAAGAACATTTTTAACAAGTCAGAATACAGTGACCATTTTAATTTGTTCCGAGTGTTTATCTGAGAGGGAATAAGACATGTTTTGTGAGAGGGAGGAGGTGAGAGGGGTCCTGCTTGATGAGTGGCTTTCCTGATCCTGATTACTAACCAGGTGTCCAGATCTGATAGGGGAGTTGGAGTGAACCCAATTATTTTGCGAGGGAGAGTTTCGTTTTGCATTTAGCGGTGTTATAAGGTTGAATTGCAGAAGGTGAGCATGGATTCAATTAAGTGTCCTGTAAAGTTAAACCAGGGTTAACACTTAAGCTTGTGTGCTGAGAAAAGCACAAGGATGTGTCTATCTCCCCCACCCCAAGGTAATTTTTTTTGCCTTTTTTATGCCTTCACTGATAGGACAGTAGGCTGACAGGAAATGGGGAAATAGATGGGGAGAGACACACAGCAAGGGTCGTCGGGATCGGGAGTCAAACCCGCGACACGCTGTCAAGCTGGATTACCAGCATATGTGGTATGCGCCTAGCGGGCGCCCCAAGGTAATTAACCACCAGCCCTACGTATATACTTCATTGTACAACAAATAACAAAAATAGCCGATCTATGTAAGCTCACAATGCAAATTTCTTTACATTTATTATTTTAAATACTATTGTATTTTTCAAATGTGCTCAAAATAGGGCGCCATGTGGTTAAACAATTGTACTTGAGTGGTTGGAACAGGGTGGTGGTAGTTCTGTGTTACCTTCATCATTTACTAAATGGTATGTAATTGTGTGTTCCTTTCAGCTCTGAACTCACTCTGCCCTATTGTGTTACATTTAAGAACTGACTGGCAAAGTGCTGGATCATCAATATATCACTCTCTTTTCAGAGCACTTACAGTTGAGCCGCAAACAGTCTGCTCATTTTGGTCATGTGGTCATTATCACAGTCGATGTGGTCGTCCACTTGTTCTTCTCCATACTTCCTTTTACTGGGGCAGATAGGAGGTGGCCCAGTCCTCATGTTGGACATGGCAGTAGGCAGGGAGGGCATCCTGGACTCACCTGTAGGGACACAATTCAGCTGTGGAAAGCAATCTACCAGAAATCACATGATAACCAACTGCACTGCTCAATGAAATTAACGGAATACTTTAGTCCCTTAATTTAGTTTGAGCAGTTTTCGTGAGCAATGCATACCGTGTACTGCTAAAAAATACTGTTCCAAAGAATTAAGGGATCAAGGTGTTCAATAATACTTTTGAACAGTATAGATAGACAGACCTTTATTGATCCTGAGGGAAATTCCTGTGCCATAGCAGCACCGCAATTAGGATGGAACAAATATACAGATAAGGGTAGAGAACAACTACAGTACAGAATAAGTAAGAGGGTAACTCTTGTTAAAATAGGACACCAATATAAAATACAATAAAGATGACTTAACCTCAGACATGGCCCTCTGTGCCTGGGCTGGTCAGGTGTGCATAATATATAAGTCATCAGTAGATAGAAATAGGGTCATGGGTAATAGGCATCGCGTGAGGTGCGAGTTCCATCACCAATAAAAACAGGCTTAAGGACCTAAAAACTGACCTGGTTATGGCCAAGTGCACTTGACTGACCACCGGGCATAATAAATATGTTCAACAACAGCCTACAGTGAATGGTTTTCTATATTGAAGAACAGGCAACAACAGCTATCATGTAGGTGATGATTAAAATCGCTGCACGCATATTAATTAGGGTATCATGCCCCATAGGAACCCAAACAGTAATTCTGGACACAAACCATAATTACCCCCCCCCCCCCTCTGCCATCTCACAATGTACAGTGAGATACAGCATGCAGGGTAGAGAGGGCATCATATACATAATCAATCTGCATGCCATCTTGAAATTGAAAAGGAGTTGATAATATGAGGAAGACAAGTGCTGCAGAGCTCAACTAATTCCTGTACATAATGGCTGAAGTTTACTTTAAACAAATACACTTTTTTTTCCTTAAAAAGGGTAGGGTAAATGATATTTTTTGATATTCTCGGTTAAAACAAAACGTTTTTTTGCTAAAAGGTTTGATCACTATATTGTGATAGTACTCATTGCTATAGTGTTATTTCAGTAACAGGGTACCGTCTCTCCAGCTCTTTACTAATGAGAATATTAATTTTCAGGTGGGTTGAAAAATTCCAGCTTATCAGAGAGAGAACCCATTTATCAGCTTCAATTGTAGTATTGAGGTTCCAATGTTGTCTGCTCATTTCGTAGTGCCATCACTCTCAATTTCATGTTTAATCTGTGTTCTATGAAAGTTTTCTCCCGATTGGATAAAGCAGGTAGCCAGACCTGAAAAAGCATGTTCTGTTTTCTAAAGAGCAGGAGAGACAGGGAGACCCCTGTTACTGAACAAACACTATGTCAATGAGAATATAGAACTATTTAACACTTATTTTAGCAAGACAATGTCAATTACACTACCTTTAAGTATAATCACATGTATGAATGAGCAGAGCAGCAGATCTTATGTTATGTAATTTAGGCAGAATAAAAATGTCTTGGCACAGACCAATATTTATCGGTGTGTAAATCATTGTTGAAAATTCAGTTAGTCAATAATATCCAAGATGGTATCCAAAACTAACAACTAACAGTCGTACCTGAATATGTGATCAATTGTTGACAACGCATCACATCTTTTTGGCAAGCGACACCATTATGCGATGACTTTTTGGATGTGTATATTAACCACTACATGCTTAAAGTTGACAGTATAGAGCCCAGTATAGGGCTCTATACTGGGGCCCCTCGCTCTTTTCTCTCTACACTCAACTTGAACATTAAATAGCAGCTCACATACCGTGTGTCAGTGCATGCGCCTGTAAGTGCATGATCTTATGAGCGTGTAGGTCTGCTATTTTCCCCGGATGAGAATAGGAACTTTAGAATTCAAAATAACTTCAAATGGTTTTAATATTAATGGTTCTTACGTCGGGTCCGGGGATGAACAGGGGTCCAAATGGACCCTTACGGGTCTGTAACAACACTGAGGATCATGATGATGATTTGTACTGCATTGCATGTCCTGTATGTCCTGATTATGAATTGAATACATAGAACCACAATAGAAACAATCCCTCAGGGCTTTTTGTTTTATTCTTTTATCATCGCTTGTGTAATTGTACTTGCTGTACTGTTTGAAAATGTATAAATCAAAAAACAGTGTTCAATCAATTTAAAATAAAATGATTTTACAGTGTAGATTGGGGTCCCAGAGATTTTTAAAAAAGGATATAGAAGGGGTTTTGGCCTAATATGTGTCAAACTAGGGGGCCTTGACATTCAAAAGGTTGAGAATCACTGGTTATAACCCATTAAGGCCCCGTTTAGACTGCAGTCACATGATCACATCAAATCTGATTTATTTCTCAAATCTGATCTTTTGGCCCGATTTGAGGCAAAGATTTGAGTTACAAATGTTCAATTTACAAAAGATATATTCAAAGATTTGAACACATTTTCATAATTTTTCCTAAAATAGCAGATCTACAAGCTCGTAGCACGTCACTTCCGCACTACGGGCTTGTAGATCTGCTATTTTTGAATAGCCAAAGAAATCTTCAATGCCACAGATGCGTCCCTGATCTTAATGGATTAATGAACCTTTATAACGTTACCTTCGTAATGTAGTCTCCCGATGTTGTTGTTCATCTTGTCCAGGAACTGAGGGTTCAGCAGGTCCATCCTAGAGAAAAGCATTTACACGAGCTGGATGGTTGCTAACATGGATGTTAGCAGCAACACACACAAACCTGCATGAGAGACAAATACAAAGAAAACAGTGGTGTAAAGCAGGGTTTCTCAAAGTAGTTGCCTTGGCACCCTAGGGTGCCGTGACGCAAGTCCAGGGGTGCCGCAGAATACTTATATTTGGAATTTATCAATATCACTTCAGTTTAACCACTTAGACCATTTATACTAAGTAAAACGGACTTGAGTTGCACTTTCTTATGTGCGTTCTTTTTCAATCCACACTAAATCTTTTCACCAAAAATAGCAGATCTACAAGCTCACAACGCATCACGTGAAACACGTGTTTTGACCTTGTAGATCTGCTATTATTGGTGAATGTTACCCACCAGAATAGGGATGATGATGGGGTTCAAGTGGTTAAAGTATAAAGTTATTTTCAATCTGTCCTAAATGGAAACGGACATTCTCTCAAGTTTTCCTCATGACATATTGTATCTCAGGGGGAAAGATGTACATATTTATGTACCGTAATATGACATAAATGTAAGGTGCTAGTATCATGTAATTCAGGGGTGCCGTGGATGAAAAGGTTATTTACAGGGGTGACCTGAGCCAAAAAGGTTTGAGAACCTTTGGTGTAAAGCATTGGTTCTCAAACGTTTTCATGTCAAGAACCCCCAAAATTATATGTATTTGGACGTGGAACCCCATCTCAAAATAATTTGTTCCAGAGACCCCCCAGAAGCAAAGTTTTGAGCTACAAATGTTCGCACTAATGTTCTCAATTTTTCAAAAATAGCAGATCTACAAGCTCATAGCCAAAGTATAAAATATGGTTAAAGTGGTTAAAATGATTGTGACGCTATAACTAATTTAACTAATTTAACTGGGGATCCCCAGACCCCACTTTGAGAACCAATGGTGTAAAGTAACTATGTGCATTTACTTAAGTCCAGTACTTAAGTACATCATTTTGAGTTTTTTGTACTTTCTTGAATATTTCCAATACTTTTACTTCTACTCCACCTCCCAAATATTGTACTTTTACTCCACTACATTTATTTGAAAACTTTAGCTAGTTACTTGTAGATTTGTATTATTACAACAAAACATACACTCTAGACACTTCAGCCCATTTTGGCTATTTTCAAAATACTTTTTTAAACATTTTGAACTTGTGAAATGGGACAGACTGCACAATGACTACTCTTACTTTTGGTACTTCTTTAAGTACATTTTAATACCAATGCTTTTGCTCTTTTACGCAAGTAAATTTTGAATTCCGGACTTCCCACTTGTAGTGTTTCTACGTTGCAATATCGATCATTTTACTTGAGTAACAAAAAAAATGTGAGTACTTCTTCCACCACTGGTTGAATGTTGTGCTAACGTAAGTTAGCACACGAGCTAACCCGTAGCCACTTTGACACCAGCTAGCCGCGTTAGCTTACTTCAGCTAACTATTAAAAAAAGACCACTTCCATACTTCGTCGCACGAGCCTTAATTTCGCTCAAACCAAAACGACGTCATTTCAAACTGCGACACACTTTTTCTCCCCATAGTTTATTAAACACGTCATGTTTTTTTCTCACGTCGACACTTTGTTCGATTAAAATAAAACACGTCGTTTTCGTCGCTCGAGCGACTCTTGTCCAGTGTTGCCAGATTCTGTGACAGAAATCAAGCAATCAGGTCCAGGAAAACCAGCCCAAAAGAAGTGACTATGGGCCACACGAGCGCTTTAACATAATACATAAGCTATTTGAAAATAGCCGCAGATCGGCTATTTTCAAATTAAGTCTTGCGGGGAAATTATAATAAGCAGATATGGCAACCCTGCTCTTGTCGAGAAAAGGGGGTCAAACTAACGTTAAAAAGCCCGTAACTTCGCTACAGTTTGTATAAACCCCCCCCCCCCCAAAACTGGAGCGAAACGTCCATCATGACAACTTACGATATGTCAACGTTCTGGAGTCGAAGTAGTTTATTTACGGTCCAACCAATCACCAAAAACCACAAGGCGAAGCAAACGTTAGTAAATAATAATAATACCGTCGCTTTTAGCTGGCTGTTAGCACGCTGGCTAGCTCAGCTCTACATCTACTGGCGAGTAAGAGAAACGGTGTTGCCAGGACTTGTGAGAGAAATAAGCAACCAGGTCTATGAAAACACAAGCCCAAATAGAAGCGAAAATAGCAGATCTACAAGCTGCGTCGCGTTGTTGTGAGCTTGTAGATCTACTATTCAAAAACAACTAAACACGAAGGAATGGGGATCCCTGGCATAAAACATGTTCTGATCTTTCAATAAAGAAGTGTCTTAATGCCGTCTGTGGCCGATTCGGTCGGAAGTTCCCGATGGGCGGTAGTGAGGCGATAGTGATGGGTAGTGACGGGGCGCATCCGGTGAAACCCGGAATTACACTAAATGTAAACGGGAAGTAAACGAGGGTGAAAAAATGGCGTTCGGCCACAGACGGCATTAAAACACTTCTTTATTGAAAGATATGGATTATTACATTCAACTACTACCGCGTAGAGACAGTTAACATTTGGGTCTTGGGGGTAAGCACCTTTATTTTCAATTTGTACATGTTTGGAGTGTCTACGGGCATAGTGCAGAAAGTCCCTGTCTCCATTGGGGCGTGAACCCTACAACTCTCGTAAATTGAAAACGTCAGAATCATAAATACGTCTACGAGAGTTGTATTACAGCTAGATTTTGACATTTTTATATCTACGAGAGTCTACCACCCCCTAAATGGGGCTGACCACCCTCTAGATTGCCCTGAAATGTCACCAGCAAACCAACGGGATTAAAACACTTCTTTGTTGAAGAATAATGTATTCATTTTGGGGATCCTTGACATGAAAATGTTTGAGAATCACTGGTTTGAACAACATTACACAGCAAGCCCAACTAAGCAAGCAACTACACTTTAGAAACAAGCCCAAAAAACGCAAACCTGGAACTATCAATATTTACAAGCAACTTTACAGAAAAACAAGCCCAGAGTCGCTTATAATAAGAGGACATGGCAACACTGGTGATTAAGAAGAACATTCACCAGCGTTCACACAAAAGAAGATGCGTCTAGCTGCGGGAAACAGCAGATCTACAAGCTCAAAACGCGTCATGGTGCGACCCGTCGTGAGCTTTTAGAGCTGCTATTTTCGTCGCCGACGCCGTCACGCAAACAAACAGCCGTCCTGGCGCGGCACAAACACACAAGTGAGTGAACCCTCAAGCAGAAGCAGGGTTGCCAGATCTGCTTATTATAATTTCCCCGCAAGATTTTATTTGAAAATAGACGATCTACAAGATAGAGCTTGTAGATCTGCTATTTTCAAATAGCTGATGTATATGTTAAAGTGCTCATGTGGGCCATAGTCGCTTCTTTTGGGCTGGTTTTCCTAGACCTGGTTGCTTGTTTCTCTCACAGAATCTGGCAACACTGCCCACAAGTGGCCATTTACAGTCACTGCCACTGGTTTAAGTACTGTATATTATATCAAATACACAGTTAATGGGTTTTATTGTCACTAGGGCTAGGCAGTGGAGTAAAGTAACTAAAGTACTACATTAGGTAGCCTATTTTGACTTTACTGGAGTATTTCCAAATTTCTGTACTTTTACTTCTACTCCATACAGCTCAGAGGCAAATATTGTACTTTTACTGCACTACAATTATTTGAAAACTTAGTTTCTAGTTACTTTGTAGATTTTGATTATTATTACAAAACATACATTAACCACTTCACATTTCGGCCATTTGAAAACAGCAGATCTACAAGCTGTGAGCTTGTGTTTGCTATTTTCGAAAGATTTGTTATACATTTGAAAAATTGTGAAATAGGACATTCTGCATAATTAGTACTTTCCACACACAGTTAATGGGCTTTATCGTCAGGTCCCACAGGACTAGGTTTATATACTATCAAATACACAGTTAATGGGGTTTATTGTCACTATAGGTCCCAGGACTATAGGTTTATATACTATCAAATACAGTTAATGGGTTTTATTGTCACTAAGTCCCAGGACTAGGTTTTTTTTATTTATGCAAAATCCTCCTATGCTTTATGTTCCCATTCTGTAATCTTTATAGAACAAGGCTACTGCTCATCAACAATGTGTGTTGAATAAGAGAGCCATGTGGTGTAAAGTTAAAAAAAATATATCTTTGATTTAGTATGCTCATATTAGCCCTTAGCTACAATCTGAACAAATAATGAATGGCACACAATAGGACACATCTGGTCTATTTATCCTCATATGCTAATCTACTGCACCTCAACACCAGGTGGAGTAAATTGTGTTTTGGTCGTCAAGCTTCCATTACACAGCAATGGACAAGCAAATTAATTTTGAGCAGGGTTTTAAGATTGAATCCTGTAGGCCCTCCATGTGTCTCCCCTGGGATGGCTCCCTCTCATCTTTCCTTCTGTCACAGTCTGACTGACCATGAAGGAATAAATATAACAACTCTGTTGAGTGGAAACCTCATATGTCCAAAACTGTCACTTTTGAGGATTCAAATTGTGGATCTGCTACTTTTGATGCTTTTGTGTGACACTGTAGTATGATCAAGTAGGGCATTCATTTAAGAAAAAATACAAAAAGTTAGAATATGGAGATAATAGGTTTCTGTCCAACAGCAACAATAAGCAAATGAACTGCTCTCTAAATTGATTTCTTTCTTTTTTTTAATATCTTGTTTTCCTTTCTGCAACACAGTGACCCACCACTGGGGGCAACAGCACCACAGCACAATCAGCAGTTGTGTCCTGCAAGGCAACCTGCACAGAACACGCTCATCATGTAAGTTCTTCATTGGCCAAATTTCATGCATCATAATTTAAGACATGCTGGTTTTCTCTGGCAGACAACAAGAGAATCACAGTTTCGGTATATTTATATCATTGTCACTTCTAGCGAGCCTAGTTAACACACTATAAGAAAGCAATTCCCTAACTCCTGTTTCCATGGAGATACATTTTCATGGGAGAAAAGAGTTGCACACTACTGACCACTGCTGACTTAGGATCAGCATGGCATTCATTATCAATGAATGAATGACAGTATGAATGAATGACAATAACCACTGCTCTATATCAAGTATTTATGATAGAAACAAGTTGCATCACTGGCAGTTAGATGACAGGTTATTTTAGGTTATTTTAAAGGCTGATTAGTTTTTTCCAGTGCCAGTGATTCAAAATCATTCCATTGGTATTTGGATGTTATTATTTTACCATACTTTAAAATGGCAAATATTCAATATTTTCCCCAATAGCAGAAACAAACATGAAAAAACAACAACATGAAAGCTATGTTTGCCTCTCCTTCAAATCTGCATACCAGTTCATTCATGCATTATTCATTTGAGAAGACAGAAAAATATCAGTAGAGTAGCCTACCATACATGAGCCATTAAAAAGTAATCCATTACAAGTAAAATGATTACAAATACCATTACTTTTCAAAGATCTTTTAGTTAAGTGCCATTCTATCCAAATCCCAAAGCAGATATATTTCTCAGGTTTGGTGTCCTATTTGGTTGTTTTGCCTGCATGTTTCTGTTTAAAAGACCTGCAAATGATAGCAAGGTGTGCCAGAATTGTACGTTTTGCTTCTGTGTAGGGGATGCTGCACTGTGCCAAAGCCCTATAATCATGTGCAATATAATTATTACACACCACATTGGTCATCACGGACAGGACCTTACAGTCCACTAAAATACTGATGCAAAACACCTCCTATAGGAAAACCCCCTGTGATTAACTGACTGTTGGGCAGACTTATATTAGTTCAGATGAAATTCAAGATATCGATGAGGGTTCTGGAACCAGTTAATTAAGGCAGGTGGTTAATTATATGCTATACCAACATTATCTCAAGGGATGGCTGCGGATGCTTTTCTCCCCTTCTGCATCACCCGTAAACACTTAGCCCTAACAGCCATTTTAGATCTCCCTTTGCATGTTATGTGGGTAGAAAACCAGAGGCAGAGAGCAGGGAGAACAGGAGGAACACAGGGTGTTAAACATGAAGGAGTAGTGGTGGATTCCTCAATAATTTCCCCCGTGCTTCCACTGGAAACCCCTCTATTTTTTTTCCTGCAGTGGTTGAAAAATGCGTGACGCCTTTATGGCAGTGCAAAATGGGGGAGGGGTAGAGGAGACAATCACACAAGAGAGAGAGAGAGAGAGAGCAGAGAGAGAGAGAGCAAAGAGGAGAGGAGAAGAGGGAGCATCTTTCGCAGTCATCCAGGGTATCGGAGGCTACGGTGATTGGCTGAGGAATCGTATGACATCACTGCCACTCGAGGGGGAGCTCTGAGGATGCGATGCTGATCTGGGAGGCTGCACACTGAAGAACTGAGCCGTTTCGCAGCCTCACTTTGGGAACCGGGTACCTTTCTGCAGAATAATCTAACATAGGGGTGATATTCTATATTCCACCCCCCCTACACACACACACACACACACACACACACACACACACACAGCGGTATCACGTTTTTTCAACGTCCTGTCCTTGTTGACTCCGCTTCTCTCTCTCAGTGACAGCCATGAACTATTTACGCCGGCGTCTTTCTGACAGCACCTTCATCTCCAACCTGCCCAATGGCTACATGACAGACCTCCAGAGGTCTGACCCCACTCAGCCTCCTGCGCCCGCTGCTGCTGCTGCTACTGCCGCCTCTTCCGGTCCGGCCAAGTCTCCCACGGCGGCCGGGCCTCCCGCTACTTCCCCAGCTGCCGAGAGGAAGCCCCAACCGCCACCTCAGTCCCAGTCCGCCGGGGTGGGCTTCTTCAGCTCCTTCTCCAACGTGGTCAAACAGACCGCTGCCTCAGCAGGTTTGGTGGAGCAGACCCAAGTCACGACGCCGAAGAAGTTCAAGACTCTCCTTGTCATTGACGAGCCACAGCAAGAATGGTGAGGCGACATGCTGCTTTCCACTCAGTCGTGTATACGCGCGTGTGTGGCTTGAATAATTCATAGGTTCACTGTAAAACCCTGAGTGTTCAATTAACTCTGAGAGCGTGCTTGTGACCAAATGAACCCTTTTACGGCCTTTCCTTGTGATGCATGTTAACCCCCCATGCTTCAGTGTAATGTGTGTGAGATATATTATAGTGCTGTGCATGTAGTTAATGGTTTAACGCGAACCCCAGCAGCATCAATATTCTGGGGGGAACATTAGACAAAAATAGGTGATCTACAAGCTCACGACGCGCCGCGTCGTGATCTTGTAGATCGGCTGTTGTTTTTAGGCAAAGAGATTTGGTGTAGACAGAAAAAAGCGGTCCATGTACAGACCCAACTCAGGTCCAGTTTAGAAACACAACACACAGGTATGGAATAGATCGATTCTCAGCAGTAATTACATTACAGCAAGATGGAAGATTTTCACGGACGTCCATTCTCTCTGCATGGGCAGCTGCTGATATTTTGTTGAGTTAATTGTCTGATATAATCGTTAACAGGAAAGCTTGTCTTTTGCCAGTTTGTGGGCGATTTTGTCGAAAACAATTTGCTTCAGCTGCGTTTCATTGCCAATACATTGATCCGTGTCTGGCTACAGATTTATGACAAGACACATTGACTTGTTTTTAAATGAACTCAGTTAATTAAAATGGAATCGTCAGATGAGGGTTTCCCCCTCACAACTCTGAATCATTCGAGAAAGAAACGCATTATTAATATTCAACAGGCTGCAAGCAACAGGGAAAGGCACTTGTCTTGTCTTGTTACAGTACAGTTTATAGTAGGCCGGGGACTGCAGTGGTTTCATATTTCATGGATGGGGGTTTCCCCCCTCTCACCGATAGCATGCAGGTCACATGACCCACACAGGGAACTGCAGCACATGATGGCTCCTTTAGTGATCATAATAACAGCCAATACGTAGAGTTATCAAAGGAAATAAAGGAGGAAATTCAATAATGGTGTTGTCTGAAGGTCAAACTAAGGCCGCTCCAAATAGCCAGATGTCAGCTTCTTGGCAGGTGGATCGCAGCAGGTTTACACGGACCACTAATACCCTAGCCTCGGTATCCAGGCTATTATTTTGTGGTTCTCAACCTGTGGGTCGGGACCCCCAGGGGGTCCCCATGTAATTTTTTGGGGGGTGTCCACAGATGACAGTGAAGTGACAATTTAAGGACTTTTAATACCTAATACCTAAAAAAAATAAAATAAAGATACAAATAAAATAAATTAAATGAAAAAAAGACGATTTGCTGCATCAAAAGTAATCAACAAAATATACAACTTGTCAAACATTGGCCAAATTGTCAAATGAAATAATATAAGAAAGAGGCAAAAAACATGTGAAAAATAGCTGATCTACAAGCTCCCGTTATGAGCTTGTAGATCAGCTATTTTTCACAATATTTATTTGTGGAACCGAGTCAAACTAAATGTAATGCCTCAACTCCTAATTCCAAGTGCTTTTCAGGGTGGGGTGTCCCCAGTTCAAATATGATTATTTTGGGGTGTCCCCAGTTCAAATATGATTATTTTGGGGTGTCCCCAGTTCAAATATGATTATTTCGGGCGGTCACGGCCTGAAAAGGTTGAGAACCACTGCCCTAACGTCCCTGTTGTGGGCATGTCATAACAGGCAAACATTCTGCCAACAATGGCAGATCTACAAGCTGACATTGTGGCGCGTTGTGAGCTTGTAGATCAGCTATTTTTCGGGGGAAGAGATTTGGTGTAGGCGGGGAAGAAAAGGAGGGGGCCAACTATAGTGCCCTGAGGGACCCTTGTCATTGATGTATAGGGTTTAAGTGGATAACGGATTTGGCTGTCATTCACCTTTGAGTTCTTAGAGGTAGACTAAAGCAATTAAGCACCTTTTCAGACCGCACTCCTTTCACCTCCTTTCGGGTTTGTTTTAGATCTCTTTTAGCCTGCTTGAACTATTCCTCCAAGAGTGCAGTACATAGCATTAAACGATTATTTCATAATACTGATCACTAATATCACTGTTACTGTTACAACCAAGGACCCCTAAATTGATATACATTTGGCCGCGGACCCCCATCTGAAAATGTTTTGTGCCAGGGACCCCCAGAAGCAAAGATTTGAGTTAAAATGTATGTAATGCATTGTAAATATATTAAAAGATTTGCACACATTTTCAAGATTTTTCAAAAATAGCAGATCTACAAGCTCATAGCGCGGCACTCGGTGCTGCGCTATGAGCTTGTAGATCTGCTATTTTTGAATAGCCAAAGCTAAGTGGTTAAAAATGATTGTGACGCTATGTGAACTAATTTAGCTGGGGACCCCCTGGTACCTCCCCAAGGACCACTGGTTGACAACCACTGCCATGAAGCAGTACAAATTCTTAAAACAAACCAAAAAAACATTACACCCAGTCCCACAATTTATAAATATCATTTTACACCTACAGTAGTCTCACATAGCTGGACTTTCAGAGGTCTCCGCCTACTGAGACGTCTGGTGACTAATTCTGGAATTCTAATTCCAACGGTGTAAAGTAACTAAGTACATTTACTCAAGTACTGTACTAGTACTGTACAAGTACAATGTGTCACATTGTGAGCTTGTGGATCTGCTATTTTCAAACGATTGCTATACATTTTATACGATACGATACGATACGATACGATACGATACGATAATACTTTATTGTCAGTTCACACTGAAATTTGTCTTGCGACCCAGCAGCCATGTATGCAACAATAGACAGTTCACACATTTGACATGACACAAGAAAAACAAAACACAATACAGATACATACATAAAGACATACAAAGACAAGAGCAATGTCCACCTCTCAGCCTACCCTTGGCCTATAAATCTTGATTAAGCCTTAGTGTCGTCTGATGGACAAAGGACCTCTTCAGTTTGACCTTATTGTATGTAGGAACACCGTATCTCCTTCCTGAAGGCAGCAACCTATATTATCCATACAAAGCATGGCTAGTGTTTGAAGTGATATTCCTTGCCAACCTTATCATACTATCATTATACGTAGTTGTATAGAGCCTCTGAAGTGGCTGTCCAACAATCTTTGAACAAATGTTCAGTTGCTGCAGCAGTTGTGACTTTAAGGCTACAGACAGGCATCCATACCAGGTGGTACTACAGTACTGAAGAACACTCATTATAACAGAAGTGAAAAACAAAAGAAGAATCTGTCTACTAGCACCAAAAGATCTCAAACGGCGAAGGAAATAGACTCTTTGCTTTGTCTTCTTACCCACTGATTCAATCTGTTCTTTCCATGACAGAAGGTGGTCAATTACTACTCCTAGGTATATATAC
Organism: Gymnoscopelus microlampas; assembly: GCF_963454915.1. NCBI lineage: Eukaryota > Metazoa > Chordata > Actinopteri > Myctophiformes > Myctophidae > Gymnoscopelus > Gymnoscopelus microlampas. The sequence continues at coordinate 13,703,092 of NC_139947.1, read as the reverse complement.
GAACATACCTGGTTGATCTGTTCACTATGAATAGTTATGGGGGATCTGTGTATCTCTAGTGGGGCACCAAAAACAATCTCCTCTGTCTTTTTTGTGTTACTGATAAGAGCGTTGTTATCGCTCCACTCCACCACCTTATTTACTCTGTGTTGGTGCAGTCCAGGATCACTGGAACTATCCAACAGGGAAACACATTTGAAAACTTGTGAAATGGGGACATTCTGCATAATGAGTACTTTCTACTTTTGGTACTTTAAGTACATTTTGATACCAATACTTTTGTACTTTCACTCAAGTACATTTTGAATTCCGGACTTCTATTATTAGTATAAAGAGTATTTCTACATTGCGGTATTGATACTTTTACTTAAGTAAACATTTGAGTGTTTTTTCCAACACTGCCCAGTCCCACAATGTATAAATAACATTTAACACTTACAGTACAGTCAATAAACTTGGTGGAAATAATGAGACATTTAAGAAATAACAGCATCACAGAACCAAGGCGAAGACCTTAGATTTCCCCACACGTATCAGTATAGAGCCAGAGATCCCTCATCGTCTGGCTGCTCGAGACAATTTTACACCCTGTAGGCTTAGGGGATGACAAGTATAAAATTCTGTCTGTCTCTGACAATTTCTTTTTTTTCCTTACCCAGCTGAATTTTTTATTATTCGCCGGAATAATACAGCTTGGTGTTAAAGGAGAAACCGTTTAAGAAATCTATAGCAAAGAAGTACAGGCGCTTCAACTTATTTCCCTCTGGGTGGTTGGTCGTGGGTGGTGATTCTCAGAATTATTTTGTTAAAGAGAATATCTTTTCAGTCAGGAACACTCACGCCAAAATATATTTAACCATTTACTGCATCAAATGGAATGCAGTTAAACTTGGCGTTAATAGCTCCGCTCTCTCGGGGATGTTCCCTGAATTTTGCCCAAGCAGCGTGCTAAGAAACGCTACGCAAAACCCCCATAGGAATACAATAGCGGGCCTAAGCAATGTATTGACATATTCGCTTGAATCAGCAGGCATAAGATCACAAGTATTTTGAGGCTATATGCCAGACTCTGATCAAAAGGTGGAGACTGGGGTGGAGGATGCAGCTAAGCAGCAGTGGATGTGAAGCAGGCAGCAAGAGAAGCAGACATCTAGCGAATGCAAAGCCGTATTTAAAGGAACCTCTCTGTCAAGAGCGTGAGCTCTGATTGCAGTATATGAAAGTGTGACGTAATGACCATGCAGAGCTGTGAATGTAGAATAGAAAGCTAGGCCGATTGTTTACAATCAGCTGACTGACAGCCCATTACAGCTGAGGCGTGCAAGACTCCCTTTATTAACCCATTAAGACTTGTATATCTATTTTTGAATAGCCGACGCTAAAATCTAAATTGACACAGATGCTTTCCCGGTTTTAATGTGAGTACTGAAGACTGATGTCATTTTGGTTTGTATAATATAAGATGCTCAAGACAACAAAATCTATATTTTATATCTTCAAGTAACCACTTGAACCCCAGCATCCATATTCTGGAGGGGGGGGTAAAATTATCCAAAAATAGCAGACCTGCAAGCTCACAACGCGGCGCATTGTGACGAGCTGTGACCTTGTAGATCGGCTATTTTTGGCAAGGAGATTTGGCGTAGAGACAAAAATGTGGTCCAAAGTACAGAGCCAACTCAGGTCCAGTTCAGAGGGTACAAGTGGTTAAAGCAGCACTATGTAACTTCCTCTTCTACCCAGGATTTGAACCCGGTTTCCTGCGCAATCGCTGACAATTTTTACCGGGAAACGTTGGCCGATGGCTCAAGGCTCCAAAAAGTAGACAGATCCACAAATACACTTTTGGGGTATTTATTTACCTCCAAAAGATTAACAGTGCAAGCCTGCGACAAAATAAAAAACATGAATAATAAAACTGGTCAAAAGCAAAGTTCCAAAAATAGGAAATAAGGAATAACCACTTGAAGACTAAACTAAGGAAAAACAACAAACCAAGATTTAAGAAACTGAAACACAGGAAATGCTCTTTCTGTCTGGCTGCTCTCCCCTGGTATGTCACCTTCTAGTCCAAGCAAAACTGAACTCAACCTCAATCACATGTAGCATACATGCTTTTTAAGCAGGTGAGGCAAACCATACCAGTAATCATTAATTGGTAGCTCATTAACTACTAACTAAGGCCCATGAGTTATCTTACACAATTACTCTTAATGATAAAGGAATTTCCAAACCGATTCAACTATATTTCACAGGCGCAATTCATTCACACATTATTGAAATAAGACAAAACATGATACAAACATCTTACACCCCTCCTCCTCTGCAGTGCTTGGCACCTTCCCAATTATCAACAGGATTGCCAGCACTGCAGAGGAGAGACAGGTGACCAACCAATAATTAAACTTCTTCACATAGGGTCAATAAATAAACATGTTAAAAACCCTTTTAGTCCTTGTGTGAAATGTCAGATGTACACTTTAAAGAAAACATGCAACACAACACTATTAAACCCACACTTCCCAGCCGGCTTGATGGTGATTGGTATCGGAAGCAGCTGTGTAGTGTATGTGCATGCAAAGTAAATGTCACGGGCATGGCCTGCCCGTGACATTTAGCATTGAGCTATGCCTGCCTGCTTGCTCAGCGGATAAATTGAATCTTGACATTCAGGTCAAAATTCGTGTCAGATCCTGTGTCTAGGTGAGACATGACCTTTGACAAGATTTAAATGTCTCAATAGAAGAGCTGGGAGACAAAATACAACGACCCCAATTGTATAAGTTATATTGTATTAACATACTGTACTCTACCATACAGATTGGACAAAATTACATTTCTTTCATTAAAAAAAAGTTACATTGTGCCGCTTTAACGTCAATTGCCTCTCAAAGCTAGAAACTAGACACCTGGGACTTAAATGTATTATACCAACTGAATACAATACGTGCATACTGTAGAGACAGACCTTATGGACCAGGAATATTTTTTTAAATGTTCCTTTTAACTTACCTTTTAATCTTAATGAGCTTGATTAATTCATTTGAAGACAGATGTACGCTGATCCAGAGAGAATCCACCCAGAAAAGACATCCTTCCGTTCCTGGGGTAAAAGAATAACATAGCTCAGAGCTAAATTTGGTTGTAGACTCCAGTTAAATTAAGACCTGAGGCCGATTCTACAACTTCCCTCTAAATCAGTAGTTCTCACACTGTCAAGATTGTTCTAAAATTTTGAAAAATATCAGATGTACACGCTCGCAGTGTGGCATGAAGTGACGCACTGTGAGCTTGTATATCTGCTATTTTTGAATAGCCAACGCAAAAAACAAAAATGACGCAGAAGCTTTCCGGGTTTTAATGGGTTAACCACTTTAACCCTGACTTCCCTATTTTGGGCATGATATTATAAGCCAATTTTTTTATATTTTGTAAACATTTCAAAAATAGTGAATATAGCAGAACTACAAGGTCACTATGCCTCACATTCTGGCGTGTTGTGAGCTTGTAGATCGGCTATTTTCCGTATTCATCGTAATGTATACTGTATTTAGGGCTTATGATTAAGAGCTTTCCAGACAGTATCCCAACATGCTGCAGAGAATGAAAGAATATACTCTGATTTAGACGTCTACTGGGTGTAATATGTTTTTGTCTTTCTTTTCTCAATATATGAACTAACCTAATTTGAAGAACAAGATCTAATTTATTTGTTACACCATAGATCACAGACTCATTCTCTTGGGTCAGTTTGTAAACACTGCAGATGGCACAGAGAATCTGCCTCAGGGACCATCTGTGCTGAACGACAATGACACAGCGCATGTTAATGTGCTGCTCTTCTCCATACTTGGAGGATGAGGCATCGTTTTGTGTAAATGCAAGTTGAAATCTCCACTCAAGTGAACAACGCAAACACGGAAAGGTATATAGAAGGAAATAAGCAACAGATGAAAGAGGCAATTAAAACAATGAAAAGGTCTCGATATAAAAGTACGTTTTCAGAAGTGAAGGCGACACTGACTATGCCATTATATGTAAATATTCCACATTATTCGAATGTCTCTTTAGAGGAAATTCATATTCACATTAATGTGCTCTGTAACCGCAACTAAAAAGGCTAGCCTAATTAAGGCGGCTCAGCCATGCTAAGTGCACTTTCCATGTTTTGTGAGGAGGGCTAATGGCAACCCGATCAATGCTAATAAGATCTGACCCCATGTCAGGTGGAACGATGCCAAGTCTATGACTATATGCACTAATTTTCATAAGAGGGATCAGGGGAATAAGGACATAAAATATGTATTATATCCAATCCAAGATGTGAGCGTTTATTTGTTTTTTCGTTTTTCTCGTAAATTAACATTTCATAATAAATGACTCATTTCTTTATTACCGAGTATTAATTCAACCATCATGAAACCACTTAAGTGATATTTGGCTCAGAATCGATCTCTATCCCGTATTAATCCATACCCAGCGATGTGTGCCCCAAGTTACTATAGTACGAGCAGGCTTGCCAAAAATGTGAATAAACCGCTTACGTTTGGGGAAATGGCAAAATCGGCTTTGACCGTTCCTGTCAACACCAGTGATCAATGCCCACGTGCAATTTCAGACTAACTGGCCAACCCAGAAAAATGGATACAGACAGAAGGACAATGGTTTTTCGTTAGGATAATACCCATTCAGTCCAGGAACGCATCTGTGTCATTTTAGATGTCTTTGGCTATTCAAAAATAGCAGATGTACAAGCTCATAGCGTGGCACCAAGTGCCGCCCTATGAGCTTGTAGATCTGTTATTTTCTGAAAAATCGTGAACATTTGTGTAAATCTTTGAATATACAGTATATATTCAATTAAATTCAAACTTTATTCCAGACACACAGGGCTCCATAGAGTACATACAAATATCACACAACAAATACATAACAAAACATAAAAAAACACATAAAATACATACATATAGGCTGACTCTCCAGTGTTTACGCAGCCTGGACGAGTACCGGAGACAGCTCTTCCCAGGATTGACTATATCCTCAATAATACTGTTCCGGGACTCATCGGCGAGACATGAATCCATACATAGAGTGTCTTAAGAGAGCCTCACAAGTGTGGATTCCACATGTTACAAACAAGTGACTGGCACTATGCCATCTAGGGACCTTAGTAGTATCCTCAGGGCATCATTGTAGGCCACTTTAAGCCTCATGCATGCTACCTTACTTATGTGTGCACCACAAGACTAACTGGCCATGCAACCCAGAAAAATGGATACAGACAGAAGGAGAGATGGACAAGGGTTTGTTAGGATAATACCCATTCGCTTAAGACCTGGAACGCATTCTGTGTGTAATTTTTTGATTTCTTTGGGCTATTCAAAAATAGCAGATATACAAGCTCATTGCCGCGCTATGAGCTTGTAGATCTGCTATTTTTGAAAACTCATGAAAAGTTTTTTTTCTTTTTCCTTTTTTTTGGCAGACATTTGTAATCAAAATCTTTGCTTCTGGAGGTTCCTGGAACTAAATATTTTACAAATGTTCACTTTAAAAATATATGTAATCCAAGATTTTGCCTCGAATTTTCAAGATTTTTCAAAAATAGCAGATCTACAAGCTCTTAGGGTATTCGGTGCCACGCTACGAGCTTGTATTTCTGCTATTTTTGAATACCCAAATACATAAAAAATGACACTGGTGCTTTCCCGGTCTCAATGGGTTAAGGGAATGGGATCTCTAGTGTACAATTCTGCCTAGTTATTTCCCTCCTTGGTTCTTATTACTTGCATGTAGTCATTGGCTCGACCGGTGTCTCCATCCCAAAAATCCGCCTCCGTGTCTGAATATGTCTGTGCATCCATTTAGCATATCTCTGAAATATCACTGAGCATGTTATTAAGGGTTTCTCCTTGTTAGAAGTGTGGCGTATATATCCTACATTATGAGTCTGTCAGAGTGAACGAGTGGGGAGTTTTTCGTGTTTTACTACCTCAGTGACAGTGCCTTGAGACTCTTTATATTTTGGCTGTAGACCGAGGTCTATAATTCAGTGTTCTATAGCTCTTTGGCTTTCAACCGTTTTTAGCGGCACTAGCCGCTCTATACCTAATCTGAGTTCCCAGAAGTTTTCGCCGGCTCTGCGAGGAACTTCTGGGCCAGAGCCCTGGGATTTGTGGGCGGGATGTAATTTACGCTCTGAATCTGAGCGGACACGCCTCTTACCGGTCTGGAGCTGTGCAACTCGTCTAAAAAGTCCGACGAGAGGCAAACAGCAGTACACAACAATGGCGGCCGCAAATTCTCAAGGGGAAATTGCTTCCCGTCGATCCTATGTAGATGCAACACCCACTGCATGTGGATCCCGCCCCTTTTCTTCATTGGCTGTTGATTTGAATCACAACACAGTGGCCGCGCCCCCGCTGTCCAAACTCCGAGGCAATGCCTCCCAGACTACTCTATACCTGACTTTGTCCGTGTGCGTACGTCAACGTTCAGATTGGTCAGGTGCATCAACAAAGTGATTGGTCAAGCTTCACATGACACGTGGCTATAAACACATTATAAACACATATCGATGACAAAATGTATCAAAGGCGCCGCTACCTTCACACAGGGTGTGATTTTTTTAAACTCTGGACCACTAGCACGTTGGTTCTCAAAGTGTGGTCCGGGGACCCCCTGGGGTCCTTGGAGGGGTTCCAGGGGGTCCCCAACTAAATGTATTAATGTAGCGTCACAATCATTTTAACCAATTTAACCATGTTTTATATACTTTGGCTATTCAAAAATAGCAGATATACACGCTATGAGCTTGTAGATCTGCTATTTCTGAAGAATCTTGACGATTTGTGCAAATCTTTGAATATTTTTCTTTAAAAAAGCGAGTATTATTTACACATAATCTTTGCTTCTAGGGGTCCCTGGCACAAACTCATCTCAGATGGGGGTCTGTGACCGAATACATATCAATTTGGGGGTCTTTGACTTGAAAACGTTTTAGACCAATGCACTAACATATCGTCGCTGTCGGGCGGAAACCTTGTAAGTCCAAAACTGTTACTTTTCCGGAAATGGAAAAAAAAACCTGTGTTCCCATGGATCCCAATGTTGGATCCATTATTTACAAAAATAGCAGATCTACAAGCTCATAGCGCGGCACTCGGTGCCGCGCTATGAGCTTGTATATCTGCTATGTTTGAATAGCCAAAGAAATCTAAAGTGACACAGATGCGTTCCAGGTCTTTATGGGTTAATGCGTTCCATTGGTTCAATACTTATAAAACACACAGACACACTTAACCACTTTTAGATTGACTTTCAAAATGTAAAAAATAAATTAAAAAAATAGCAGATCTACAAGCTCACCACATTGCGACGTGTTATGTTGTATGCGACGCGTTGTGAGCGTTTAGTAAACAAGAGGGCATAACTCAGCTATTTCTATTTCATTCAAACATTTCTTATTCATATTTAACGGTAATGATCTTAAAGCCAGATTTATAGTTGTGCGCCGAATAAAGCAGTTCTACAAGCTCTCAATGTGTTGTGCTGCAACGCTTTGTGAGCTTATAGATTATTTCCTGTGTGTGACACCGCGTGCAACCAAGTATATTAAGCCCTTAACAGTCAATATCTCATTTCACACTACACCAATCAGTTCACAATCTTCGATGGACCTTTAATTGATATTATTTAAACGTATTTTGGAAACAAAACTTTGGAAACAAAAAAAAGGCACAATATATATTTTTTATACCCATGGACCACCTGTATTTATGACAGGGACCAGCAGTTAAGAAAGAGTGGTGCAGCTTATGTGGAGTATTCATTCATGAATATTACAGTTCTGTGAGCACTAACTCTGACATTTCTTATTTTATTATTCTTTATTTTACCGTAATTATTTTTACCAGTAATATTCCCACTTCAAAATCTCTTTTATCTTTTAAATATTACGGTAAGCGTTTCATGTTCAACCGTGGGAGTAGGAAAGCCCTTGCATAAAAGGATCCTTGTTGGAATACACAATGACTCGTACTGTTGTTGACACCGTTTCCGCTGACTGCCAGACAGATACCTTTAGTAATGTTATAGCAGCTCCTGTGATGTTAGCACTAGATGAAGGTTTTGGACGGAGGGATGTTTTATGGCCTTGTCTCATCGTGGGAGGGATGACGTCAGCACACACACACACTGCTGCTCATGGAAGCCAGGCTGACAACAACACTGGCCGCTGGCCCCTCCAGGACACTGGCCAATAGGCTCTATGCACAGAACGATATAGGAAAGAAATTGGGCCTCTTCCTCACTTCCTTCACAGCTGTTACCAATGATTCTAATGAAGGCTCTGTTCAATTTAGTGTAGTACAGTGGTTCTCAAACCTTTTAATTTCAAGGACCATCATAACTCTGATAGTGTACAAATGGAACCAATCGGTTCCATTTGTACACTCTCAGCGTTACAGACTCATAAGGCGCCATTTGGAACCCCCTCAAGGAACCATAAGGATCCCTGGACCACACTTTGAGACCCACTGGTGTAGCAGTGTTTCCAGTGAGCCAACAGTGAGCCCTGACTGTGTTTGACCTGAATGGAACAGAGCCTTCATTAGTATCATTGGTATTTGGTAATAGTGAAGGAATAGGCCCAATTTCTTTCCAATGTGGCTGCTGTGTCTGTGCATAGAGCCAATTTATTTTTTTAAAAGCTCTCCAGACTTATTATTACTAATAGCAAGGACTCCTCAGCCATGACTATTATCTGAGCTAGAACGAAAGCAACACGGCTCGTCACAAAGAGCAGCGATTATCAACCTTTTAATAGGTTTGATATGTATTTGGCCATACGGACCCCCGCTCGATGAAATGTTTAGTCTCTGGGACCCCAATCTACAGTACACTTTGAAATTCCCAAACTGGGGGTCCCCAAATACTTTTGGGGGGTCCCCAGATGATTAGCTTAATGTGCAACATTGATTTCCTCAGTCAACAGTAAACAAACCAACATACAGTATACGTGTAAACAGGGTATCTATCTGCACATTTATAAAATTACAATGAATTAAGACTTTTTCTATACCAAATTGGCCAAATTGTCAAATATTACGTAAGAAAGAGGTAAACATTGTGCAAGCCCACAATGCCTCGCAGTACGATGCGTTGTAGTTCGTCTATTTTCACAATATTTATCATGTGGAACCTAGTCAAACTAAATGTAATGCCTACAATTCCTCGTGCTCGTCAGGGTGGGGGGTCCCCGGTTCAGATATGATTATTTTGGGGGGTCCCCAGTTCAAATATAATTATTCTGGGGGGTCCCCAGTTCAAATATGATTATTATGAATATTTTAGGGGGTCCCCAGTTCAAATGTGATTATTTTGGGGGGTCCCCAGTTCAAATATGATTATTTTGGGGGGTCGCGGTCTGAAAGGTTTGGGAACCCTTGATTTGGACCCCCTGGTGGTCCCCAGACCCGACGTTGAGAACCGGTGACAAAGAGTATTATGCCCAGTCACACAGCTGTAGGGAGTGTAGCAATGTTGCTAAAAATATTAACTTTAACCGTGACATTAACTGGGGCGTCCATGGCCTAGTGGGTAAGGCGCGTCCCATTATATAGGCTCTGATGCAGCCTGACAGACAGCAGGTCGCGGGTTAGAGCCCGACGGACCTTTGCTCAACTCAACTCAAATTTTATTATAGAGAACATTTCAAATGACTGAAATCAACCAAAGTGCTATACAACACAGCAGGAGAAAACAACAAGGACACATACAACAAACACATGCATTAAGTTAAATATGCACAGCAAAAAATTGTGAGGTGGAATGTGGTCATGGAGTATCAGATTAGCTGTGCTCAAAAGCCGGAGAAAAAAATAATATGTGTTCAATAATGATTTAAAATTTTCTATGGACTGAGAGGCTCTTATATTAAATGGCAGGCTATTCCTTTGCTGCGTGTGATTCCCCGACCCTCTCCCCTGTTTCCTGTCATCTCTCCACTGTACTATAATTAAAGGGAGAAAAATTGCTCAGAAAATATCCACGATAAACCTTAAGAAGTCAGTTTAGTCAGACTGTCTAGTTAGGATCTGCTTTCATAATTCTACAAATGTCTTCTAAATCCTAACAAAAAAAGTATGTTGCTATAGTCAGTGGTCCTCAAACTTTATAAAGATTTATAAAAACTTTCACGATTTTTCAATTGTCTGCTATTTTTGAAAAGCCAAAGTATAAAATAATGGTTAAAGTGGTTACACAGACGCACTCCCGGTTTTAATGGGTTAACGGAGACAAACCCATACAAATTCTGTGTGTGGCAGCAACCAATTATGTATCCGCCAGTGAAAAAAGTAGAAAGATTATGGTTTCTGAGTGTTTGAGTGACAACAATGACTCAGGAGGCCTATGGGAGCTCGCTTGTGAAAGGGAGACTTAAAAGGCGATAGCCCTTGTTTTTATTTTATTCCTTTATTTAACTGTGAGAGAAATCCCATTGGGGCCGCTCGGTTGACACAGGGGTAAAGTACCTGCCCAGTGCCCACTACTGTGGGTTCGAATCCATCACGGCACAACCGGCTTGCTGAGTGTCTAAAATGAACACAATTGGCCATGTTTGGGGGATGGAAGCCAGGCGAGGAGGAGTGATACTTGTCACTGCATGTAGCCCTATTGGCTGGGATGGCGCCTGTCAGTGGGGAATGTTGAGTGTAAGATGGAGGTGCTACTTCCTCCCAGTGGGGGCTGCTCACTGACAGCAGTGGCAAGCAGTGGGAGGAATTAATTGGTATAAAGACTAAATTGGGAGAAAAAAGGGGTAAAAATAATTGGCAACTCAAAAGAAGAAAAAAATCCCCTCTTTGAAAGGCAGCCAAAAACAAACAAATTGGTCCAGGTAGACACAAACACAGTTTCAGCTACCTGTAGTAGACAGGTAAACATTAGTAATTAGACAGATAAAACAATGACATTCTAAAGACTGTGCATCCAATTCTTTCATTTAAAATGGTTTAACGGCAGGGATTTATTGACCATAATTCCAGGCAGAGGGTGCAGAATATGTACAGTAAAAATACCTTTTCTAGTCTTTGTATGGGCATTTGGAAACAGGGAGCATGAAAAAGCCCTGGAACATAAAACATAGTGCCACCTGCCCTGTACTTTTCCTCAAGGTATAAATGAAGCATAGCGTTAGTTCATGCAGGACACGGAAGTCTCAGCTGTAATCGGCTGCCAGTCAGCTGATGTGAACATCAGCCTAGCCTCCTATTCCCCATTGATAGCTCTGCTGGTCATTGCGTCACACATTCATACTCCAATCAGAGCTCACGTCTTAACAAGGAGGTCCCTTTAAATACGGCATTGCATTCACTTGGTCTCTGCTTGTCTTGCTGCCTGCTTCACTGCTGCTTAGCTGCCTCCTCCACCCCAGCCTCCACCTGTTGATCAGAGTCTGGCATAGGCTCAAATACTTGTGATATTATATGTGCTAATTCACACTAATATGTCAATGTATTGCTTATTGTTTGATATTGTATCCCTATGGGGGTTTTGCTTAACATTCCCTGATTTTGCTTAGCATGCTGCTTGGACAAAATTCAGAGCGGAGCCTTTAACTGTATTCCATTTGTTGCAATAAATGGTTAAATCTACTTTGATTGATTGATTGATTGAAATTTTTATTAGGCAAAAGAATGTAAAACAACACAGTTACATTTATAATGCTTTTGTCTAAAAGGTCCGGCCAAAAAAGTCCTTGCGGGCTTGTTTCCATTGGGGTCCTTGAATTAATTTCATAGACATATATAGTAGCAACCAAACAGTTCAAAAATCAACATAAGAATACAGAGGGGAAAAAAAAATACCATTATGTACAAAAAAGGTCATGGGAAAATAATGAAATATATACAAAACAAAACATGATCAAAATAAAATAAAAAGTATGTACAAAAAAGGGGGAGGGGGGGGGGGTCGTCTGTCTACAGGGAAACTGGTACTAGCTCCTCTTTAGGCCTCCAGAAAGATGAGTTTTTAGGGCTGTTTTGAATGAGCCCAGCGAACTGCATTTTTTGAGGGATGGGGTTAGACTATTCCATTCCTTGGTGGCAGTGCTATAGAAGGAGAATTTGCCCACGTTTGTTTTATGGGTGGGTGTTACCAGATTGTTGTTTACGCTCCCTCTAGTTTTGTGACTGTGGGTGTCACTAACTTTTTCGAGGTACTTATACAGATATGCAGGTATAGGGGGCATTTCGGGCAAATCTGCATTTACAATTTTGAAGACCAGTCCCATTTTTAATTGTATAACCCTGTCTTCCACCCTGAGCCAGCCTAGGCTGGCAAAGTGAGTGGGAGAGAGGTGGGTCATGGGCCCCAGTCCGAGAAGTAGTCGAATCAGTTTGTTTTGGGAGGTTTGAAGCTTAGTCTTCAGTGACACTGAGGTGTTGGAGTACCAAGAGGAGCTAGCATAGTCAAAAAGGCGCTGAATCAGGGCCCCAGAGAGGGTCCTGAGTGCCTGAGGGTTGACAAAAGAGGAAACTCTGCCCATAAATCTGGTTCTCTGGTTTACTCCTTTGAACACCTTTGTTGCCATGCTTTCACCTGTCAGGTGTTTGTCAAGAATACATCCCAAATAGGTAATCTCTTCTTTGCTAGTGATGATTGTGTCATCGACTTTGACCTTGAAGTCATTTACCTTCATTTTACTGAGGGAATGTTTGGTCCCAAATAGGATGGATTCAGTTTTCCCAAGGTGTAGTGACAGTTTGTTATCGGTAAGCCAGGTACAGATTTTTGAGAGTTCAGAGCTGAGAGCTTCCTCGACTTGCAACTTGTCCTCACCCGAAATCAGGAGTGCCGAGTCATCAGCGAACAGGAACAGTTTGCAGTTACAGGCAGCATTCATGTAGTTAATGTACAGAAGAAACAGTAACGGCCCTAGAATGCTGCCTTGAGGAACCCTGCAGCTCACCGGGAGGGATGAGGACATGGTTCCGTTGATGTCAACCACTTGTTCTCTACCCTCCAAGTAAGATCTCATCCAATTTAGTGATGTGCAATCAAAACCAATCGCCCTCAGCTTATCAAGTAGAATTTCGTGGTTTACAGTGTCAAATGCCTTTTGGAGGTCCAGCATGACCATGCCGCAGTATTTGCCCGAGTCTACCTCACGTTTGATGTGATCGGTCAAGTACAGTAGGCATGTGTCAGTGGAGTGGGATGTTCTGAAGCCCGATTGGAATTCAAACAACAGCTTACGCTCGCTGAGGTAGCTGTTGATTTGTTCTTGGATTGATCGCTCTATAACCTTTGAGATTGAACAAAGGATGGAAACAGGCCTATAGTTGCCAGGATCTAGTTTGCTTCCTTTTTTAAATAGAGGGATTACTCTTGCCAACTTGAATTCTTGTGGGACATGACACTGACTTATGGATAAGTTTGTAATATGGGCTACTAAGGGAGCAATGGAGACCGCTGCGTCTCTGAGGAATCTGGTGGGGATGTTGTCAAGGCCGGTGGCCTTGTTTGGCTGTAGGGCGAGGAGTTTGTTTTGCACATCAACAGTCAAAACAGGTTTGAAAGAGAAAGAATCCTTTTTAGCCCCTAGTTTCTCATAGTGAGCTTGAATGTGGTCGGGGCCATACAGACCTGAATGCTGAGGGAGTTTGCTTACCAACTGGGTTGCAACTGTGGTGAAGAAACTGTTAAAACAGTCCGCTACCAATTGCTTGTCGGTAGTGAGCGAGCCACTTGAAATAATGCAAATGTTTGTAGATTTTGTCTGAATTTTTCCGTTGCAGCCTAATTGTTTTAGTGCATCCCACAGTTTTTGTGGGTGGCTTTTGTTAGCCTCTATGTTCTCATTTAAGAAATTCTTTTTGGCATTTCTGATCAAATTAGTAACTACGTTTCGTAGTTTTCTGCACTTTTCAAGTAGCTCCTCACTTTTGTTTGACGTGAGTGTTCCTGGCTGAAACACGTATGTAACTTGATTAGAGTTTAAGTGGTGCTAAACAAAGAGCCTGAAAGAAGGCTAATCACAGACCCTTATAATGAGCAAAACAAGGCGATGAGGGCCGAAAATGACCTCCAATCATACCCCCATTAGTGCTGTGTGATCTTACAAGCTAATCTAATCAAAAAGCAATTAGACGGAAACACAATGAATGAACCAATGAATACAAATATTATTTTTTCCTTGAAAATGGCCCGATCTTTTTTTAGATCCCTTGTTGCATCATTTTAGTCTCTCTGTCCGCCCTTTTTCTTTTTTTTCTTTATCTAGGCAGACTAGACTAGAGCATATCTGACCCCGTCTGTAACTTCCTCCTCTGTGGAAGAGTTATTATTCAGGCTGCTCTCACAGTTGACATAGTTTACATCAATATCACTGCCTAGAAATCCACATAGGTCGACCAGGTCAACTAACTACTGAGTAGCTTTTCAGTGTATGTGTTGTTTGGTGCACACGCACACACACGTGCAGCTAGAGGTTGGTGAGAACAAAGCCATTGAACCTCCTGAACCCCTAGAGTCCCTATTCTGGGCATGTCATACTGGGCAAACATCCTGCAAAAATGGCTCCAAATGCGTTGCGGCTTTGTAGCTTGGCTACTTTTGGCAAAGATATTTAGTGTACAGGGGGAAAGGGAGGGGGGGCCGAGTATAGACCCCTGGAGTAGGCTACTCTGGTCAACTAGGGTTTAACAGTAGCCTACCCATTAAGACCTGAGGCAGATTCTACAAATGCCTTCTAAATCAGTAGTTGTCAAACTAGCTCTCAAAAGACCCCCTGAATAGACTGACGCTTTCAAGATTTTTCTAAAATGTTCTGAAATAGCAGATGTACACGGTATACATCTGCTATTTTAGATGTATTTTAAAACTAGAAAATGTGCTCCTCGGAGCACAGGTCTCCGCCAGTACTGTTCCTGATTAATCCTGTCTTACCTCACTTCAAAAGATGTAAATGATCTTTTGAAGTGACACACCTATTTATAGGTCTCTATTTCATCATGCGTCTCGCTAGCCAATCAAAGCACACCCTTTCAACATATTGTCACGTGTCACGTGACCAATGTTAGCTTGGTGGACACACGGAAGGACGAGAACGAAAACATAGTCTCCTGGCGGAGACAAAAATGGTCGTTTAATTAATTAATTAATTCATAAATAACCCCCCCCCCCTCCCCCAGCTGCCATTACAGATTCTGATTAGCTCAGTCAACATTATCAAGCAGGCTACGCGGGTGTGTGTACGCGCTCGCAGCGCGGCGACAGCCATTACAGATTCTGAGTAGCCCAGTCAACATTATCAAGCAGGCTACGCAGGTGTGTGTACGCAAGAATCTTTATTGTGTAATGCTTAATTTATACTCCATGAAAACAATGGTGTTGGTGTCGCTCACCGAAAATAGCAGATTTACAAGCTCACGGCACATGGCAATTCACTCAAAGACCATCCACAGACACTTGCCTGGTTGCTGGCATCACCTTCCTTTGCTATCAGACCCAGGGCCTTCTGTCTGTGTCTCTGCATTGATTCATTGTGAACGTGGATGACAGGGCTGTGGGCGAGATGCAATCACCATTAGAGGACGTGGTCGCGGCGGCCGGGTCGCGATGTCCCTAGAGAAATCATCACATCGGTGCTGTGTGAAATGAATTGATCTCCCCTAATTATATAGAGACAGCGGAGCTGTTGTTTTGGTTCAAAACAACCTACCCCGGCTCATTTATCATATTAAGATGTCAGTCACAGAAAAGCGTGTTCTGCTCCAAGGAGAGCTGCCCCATATTTGCTCCAACGGCAGGGAAAACAGATGGTGCTGTCTCACTTATCAGAATAAAGATTCTGTTCACCGTCTGCGTCTTCCCACCGCGACTCAAAATAAAGTAGAGAGTTCAGTCTGTCACTCACATACGAGCGGGAGGGGACATAATTGTTTAACACGGGGGCCTATTAGTTTCAGCTGATATTGCAGAGGGGATTCCGACAAAGGGAATTAAACCTCTGATCAAATCAAACAGGGAGCTTTTTTGTACTGATGGCTTAACCTCACCCCGACATCATTTACATGCCCGAATGGGAAAGGTGAATTTTAAGTAGGCTAACTAAATGAGACATTGAAATGTGTAACCCTCTGCCTGCTAGGGCTCCCAGATCCTCTGAATGTCTCTTCACAGCTACACAGCTTTTCAATGGCTAATGTGTGTTCAGTGTGACATCAATTTAACACTCCCAGTACTTTACTGCCATTCAGTGATCTGATTTATACTGGGTCGTGCATCGTGTCTCGCACCCCGAAAACAGAAGATCTGCAAGCCCACAACGTGTGGCGCCGCGGCGCGTTGGGAGCACGCAGATCGCCTGTTTCCGGCGCGAGGCACCGTCACACGACTAAGTATAAATCAGCCGTTAAGGCTTCCTGCCAAGTTAAGTTGTACCTTGGGAAGCTTTATGGGATAAATTGACTGAGACTAACTCCATACCATGGCAACTTGAGTGAATGGGAGATGGGAGTGCTTTAATGTTACCCACCCCGATACTAGGCTTCAGAGCTCATTAGTTTGTGTTGTTAAAGTGTTTGCCGCTGCAGTGTGCACGATGGACCACAGTTAATATCAGTGTCAGTGTACCAGTATAATGACATTGTTCAACATTCAGCAATCCCCATCCATCAGACTTGTTTTCAGCAGACTGAAACGTCATACAGGACGCCGGGTCACGGTTAATTCTAAGCACGTGCAATGTCTAATAACGTTGCTGTCGGGCAGAAACCTCTTATCTCCATATTTTGTTTTTTTTTCCCGTAAATGAATGCCCTACTTGATCATACTACAGCGTCACACATAAGTATCGAGAGTAGCAGATCTGTTGCAAGCTCGAAACGTGGCGCGAAGCGACACGTTTTGAGCTTGTAGATCTGCTACTTTTGCTATTCTTGAATTTGAATGCTGAAAACAAAAGTAACAGTTCTGGACAGCACAGGTTTCCACCTGTACTGTACAATACCTGTAGCATAACCTGTTGTTCAATGTTACTGGTGTATTTCTTACTGGTCTGTGCAGAAGATGATACATGTCTCATCAGAGCATTTTATACATATTGTTCAATTCATTACAATTAATTAATTAATGTATGTATTGGTTTGTTTATTAAAAGATGATATGTATGATGACAGAATGCCATGTCATCACAGTGGAGCATACACATCCAATACACCTATTATCCTCATGTTCCTGTTTTTACTTTTATACTCGTATACCTTTTGCTTTTATATACTTTATTATCTCTTATCTTGTGTATCTGTTTCCCCTGTCTGGCTGTGTGCAATAGACTGAGTCAAATTCCTATGTGAGCATACTGCAAATGAAGAGATTGTGATTCTGAGATGTGATTTGAATTTGAACAATGTTAAATTGCTCAGTGAGTTGCAGCCATTTTATGCCATTGCCCTGTTCAGAAGGCATATAAGACTGCACTGCATCATTCACCAATATCCCACTAGGTGGCAATGGCATTGTAATATTCATAGTGAAATGCCAAATAGAATCTATTGTATATGGATTACGCACTGCTGGAAAATAGCTCAGTGTATTGAGTAGAAGCAATGAATAGAAATGTTAAAATGCACACATTTGCCTTCATCAATCTCAAAGGCTTGCTGTGTTTATGAAATTGTTTTGCCAATATGAATCGAATGTGCTTAGCGAAAGCCTGTAAATCTGATGTATTAAGTTAATGAACTGTGTTAGATTCAGTTCTTGGTTATTTTTTGTGTGCTGTTTGCAAGAGATACATAAGCAACAATGTAGATGATCGATAGAGGGAAGACTTGTGGTGTTTGGGTGTATTCTATCAAAGGTTCACTTCATTGTGTTTCTGTTTCTTAGGGCAAAACTGTTCCGGGGGAAGAAAGTGCAAGGAGATTTTGACATCAGAGTGGAGCAGGTGATATAATATTTACTTCACACGTTGTCTGTTGTTTTTAATTAGGAGTCTATATATTTATCTAGCTTCGGGGCAGTGTTTGTTTTGAATTCAGAATCGTATTTTTCTACCTTCTGTGTGGAGTTTGTTTTTAATTATGAATCTATTTATCCATCTTCAGGCAGAGTTCAATGAGATCAACATCGTGGCCTATGCCAATGGGACCTGCACCGTTGACATGCAGGTGCTGAGGAATGGTACCAAGGTTGTCAGGTGAGATGGGTGCATGTGAACATACAGCACGCACGCACGCACGCAAAAACATACAGACAACACAATACTGCCACAAGGGTGGGAAAAAGAACGGCATGAAGAAAGAGAAAAGGGGGGAAACAACATGCACAGTCCCAACCCAATTAACTTAGGCAGGTACTGAGCAACGAACAGTACAAAGAGAAAACAAATACAGGCTCGCACTGTACTCTGAGGGCTCCAATGCGACAGATGCTTTATTGCACCAAAGAAAGCTGTGACGTTTCGAGCTAAATGCTCTTCCTCAGACTAAAAAAGAACAGCATGGCCAGAAATGATTCCAAATTATTGTTCCAGGGGGTCCCCAGCAAAATGTGTTAATACATTTAAACCCCTTTATCCATATGTTATACGTTGGCTATTCAAAAATAGCAGAAATACATTCTGCTATATTTTTGAATATATTTTCTGAGTATTTTTGAATATATTTTCTGAGTATTTTTGAAAGATCTTGAAAGTGTTTGATTTTTTTTTAATTATTTAGATTTTTTTTTAACACAAATCTTTACTTAGTCCTAAAGATCAGATTAGTGAAACAAATCAGATTTTGCCCGCGGTCTGAACAAAGCCTCTTACTGTGGTTCCCACATCTCTTCTATGTTTCTTATTTTAACAGGTCTTTCAAGCCAGACTTTGTCCTCATCCGTCAACATGCCTTCAGCATGACCCAGAACGAGGATTTCCGCAATCTGATCATTGGCCTGCAGTATGGAGGCGTCCCCAGCATCAACTCCCTGGACTCCATCTACAACCTCTGCGACAAGCCCTGGGCGGTAGGCACACAGCAGCAGCCTGCTGGTTTACTGTCATACATATCATCTACAATAGTAAAACAGCCTGCTGGTTTACTGTCATACATATCATCTCCAACCTCTGCCACAAGCCCTGGGCGGTAGGCACACAGCAGCAGCCTGCTGGTTATCATCTACAATCTCTGCCACACATGCCCTGTGCAGTAGGCATACAGCCTGCATGCATTCTCATTAAACTTAAAATAATACACCCAAACATAATATTTGTGTTCCATCTCAATTTCGACATACAGTATATACACACACACACACACACACACACACACACACACACGCACGCACGCATGCACGTAAATAGGTGCAATCGGCTTTTAGAGATCATCAATAATAGCATCTTGACCCTCTTTCTATATGTGTGTGCGTGTGCCTTTGTGTGTGCGTGTGCATGTGCGTGTGTGTACGTGTGCGTGCGTGTAGTTTGCCCAGCTGATCAACACCTTCAGGAAGCTGGGTTCAGAGAAGTTCCCTCTGATTGAACAAACCTTCTATCCAAACTACAAAGAGATGGTGAGCATCATCATCATTCACATCCAACACTGACAATAAAGGCAATAAACTCAGTATCTTCAAAGGGGGAGATTGTGAAACAAAACAATGTAGCAGAACATAAAACATCAATGTCAGGTTTCTGTCACACCAGGTTGCCATGCCAACGTTCCCTGTTGTTGTGAAGATTGGACACGCCCACTCTGGCATTGGAAAGGTATGGAAATGTTTTACAAGTTATTATTTAGTCCCAAGCTCTTGTCATTGCTTTTTATTGGTTCAATATTTATAAAACCCACAGACGGACTTAACCACTTTGAACCTGTCGTATGCCATATTTTTGGCATGTCATGGCAGATGAAATGATTGATTTTTTTCAAAAACAACCGTTCTACAAGCTCACAACAGTCACTGTGCGCCGTGTTGTGAGTTTGTAGTTCGGTTATTGTAGCTGAGGGTTAATTAAAGGACTGTATATGGGGGAGATTTGCCACTCGCCCTGTTTGTCGGTTAGAACAAATGGACACAGGACTACCACCTTGGTATAGTTGATTTCCACTTTACTGACTTTAGTGACAGTAGAATAGTATGACAGTCTGACAGTATGGTCTGGAATACAAAACCAAAATATAGCTGCAAGCAGCGATAATACGGGGCCAGGAGAGAGAAAGAGAAATGATAATTCCTTTAACAGGTCAGTTCATGAAAGTCCTTGCGGTCTTGTTTCCAATGAGGGCCTGTGAGCAATTAGGGGTTAAGAGTCTTGCTCAGGGACAAATTCACGTCATCGACACATTTGCTTACCTCGCCTGGAATCGTACCTGGGGCAACCAGAGCCTCTGGCTCTCTAGGCGGGCTCACTAACCACTCAGCTATGGCCGACCCTCAGAGAGAGAGAGAGAGAGAGAGAGAGAGAGAGAGAGAGAGAGAGAGAGAGAGAGAGAGAGAGAGAGAGAGAGAGAGAGAGAGAGAGAGAGAGAGAGAGAGAGAGAGAGAGAGAGAGAGAGAGAGAGAGAGAGAGAGAGAGAGAGAGAGAATAGATTGAAGATAGAAACGGAATAGATCGAAGAGACAGAGAGAGAGACATGGAAACGGAATAGATTGAAGAGAAAGACATGGAAACGGAATAGATTGAAGAGAGAGAGAGAGAGCCATGGAAACGGAATAGATTGAGTCATGTTTTTTGCAATTCAACTTAAATGAGTGTGCATCAAGTGAGGCTTGAACCAGCAACCTTGTGGTCGTGAGGCACTCTTAGGTAGCCGCAACACTACCTATAGTGCTATAGCTTTGTCCAGGCTGATATTGTCTGTTGAGGATCACAAACTCTTGCCTTCTGTCATGACCCAAGCCCCTGTTTCACTAACACTAAGATCACTCGTTCACAAACCATTTACAAAATAAGAAATTGTACATCTCCTCAGAAGCAAAACTAGTGAAAGTAGCCGATCTACAAGCTCACAAACCATTAAAAGTTGTCAGATTGTACATCGGCTATTTTCACAATGAAGTATGTTATACATTGAAAAAACATACTCTCATTGCTATCTGAAAAGTTGTGAGATTGTAGATCAGCTATTTTCACAATGAAGTATGTAAAAAACACTCAATTAAGTATTTCATGTTATCTTTAACAATTGCAGATGTATTCATTGATAGTCATGTTGTGTGAAATGCAACTTAGATGAAGTCTGCACCAAGTGAGGCTTGAACTGGTGACCTTCAGGTTGTGGGGCACACATTTAAGCGAGAAGCCACCAACAGACAAGAACCTGTGAAAGGAGATCACACAGATGATACAGTTTCACGCAAATAGCTGAAAAATCCTGGGTTTAAGTGTTTTTCAAACTGCTCAAGATTGCGGACAATATAAGGGCGGTGCTTACTGGTTAACGTGATAGATGTGTTCCTCATTAGTCAAGGCACATGTGTAAGCAGGTCTAATGGCTGTCGGCCAAACGAGGCATGACTTTTGCCTGTTTAAAGTTTCAATTTTCAAAAAATTGCTATAGCGCCCCCGTTTGACCAATTGGAGTAAGATTGGTTTCAGTGATATTTGGAATGGCCCTTTACATTTCTGCAAAGTTTCAAAGAATGGTAAGTCTGCATGTATGTGTTAGGGGCAGATGAATAATTGTCATAAAACTGCAATATTCATTGGCTCATTAAAGCTTAATTTTTTCACTTATGGAAGATATTTTGCAAACGTTTTTTGGTATAGGTCCAAAGTTCATGTGTAAAAAGTTTCGTGCAGATTACTCAAAAATCCCAGGAGGAGATAGGTTTTAACTGTTTTTCATATAATTCGAAATGGTGGGAGATCTAAGGGTCAGAGGTCAAAAGTCAGAGTGTGAAAGTTGTTCATCATGAGGAGACGCATGTGTGTATTGAAGTTTTATGGCTGTAGGTAAAACAGGGCATGAGTTGTACCTGTTCAAAGTTGGCATTTTCAACTGAGTGCTATAGCGCCACCTTTTGACGAAAGATTGTGAGATTTATTTTTTGATCGTTTTTCATGACCATCTATCATATGGCCGAGTTTCATAAAAAGCGTATGCACGGTTCAGCCAGAACTGGCAAAAACGGCAGAAGAAGAAGAAGAAGAAATGGAAATATAGCTGCAAGCAGCGATAATACGGGGCCAGGAGAGAGAAAGAGAAATGATAATTCCTTTAACAGGTCAGTTCATGAAAGTCCTTGCGGTCTTGTTTCCAATGAGGGCCTGTGAGCAATTAGGGGTTAAGAGTCTTGCTCAGGGACACATTTCATTTCGTCGACACATTTGCTGGCCTGGAATCGTACCTGGGTCAACCAGAGCCTCTGGCTCCCTAACCACTCAGCTATGGCCGACCCTCAGAGAGAGAGAGAGAGAGAGAGAGAGAGAGAGAGAGAGAGAGAGAGAGAGAGAGAGAGAGAGAGAGAGAGAGAGAGAGAGAGAGAGAGAGAGAGAGAGAGAGAGAGAGACACATGGAAACGGAATAGATTGAAGATAGAAACGGAATAGATTGAAGAGACAGAGAGAGAGACATGGAAACGGAATAGATTGAAGATAGAAACGGAATAGATTGAAGAGAGAGAGAGAGCCATGGAAACGGAATAGATTGAGTCATGTTTTTTGCAATTCAACTTAAATGAGTCTGCATCAAGTGAGGCTTGAACCGGAAACCTTGCGATCGTGAGGCACTCTTAGGTAGCTGAAACACTACCTATAGTGCTATAGCTTTGTCTAGGCTGATATTGTCTGTTGAGGATCACAAACTCTTGCCTTCTGTCATGACCCAAGCCCCTGTTTCACTAACACAAAGATCACTCGTTCACAAACCATTTACCAATGAAGAAATTGTACATCTCCTCAGAACCAAAACTAGTGAAAGTAGCCGATCTACAAGCTCACAAACCCTTAAAAGTTGTCAGATTGTACATCGGCTATTTTCACAATGAAGTATGTTATACATTGAAAAAACATACTCTCATTGCTATCTGAAAAGTTGTGAGATTGTAGATCAGCTATTTTCACAATGAAGTATGTAAAAAACACTCAATTAAGTATTTCATGTTATCTTTAACAATTGCAGATGTATTCATTGATAGTCATGTTGGGTGAAATGCAACTTAGATGAAGTCTGCACCAAGTGAGGCTTGAACTGGTGACCTTCAGGTTGTGGGGCACACATTTAAGCGAGAAGCCACCAACAGACAAGAACCTGTGAAAGGAGATCACACAGATGATACAGTTTCACGCAAATAGCTGAAAAATCCTGGGTTTTTCAAACTGCTCAAGATTGCGGACAATATAAGGGCGGTGCTTACTGGTTAACGTGATAGATGTGTTCCTCATTAGTCAAGGCACATGTGTAAGCAGGTCTAATGGCCGTCGGCCAAACGAGGCATGACTTTTGTCTGTTTAAAGTTTCAATTTTCAAAAAATTGCTATAGCGCCCCCGTTTGACCAATTGGAGTAAGATTGGTTTCAGTGATATTTGGAATGGCCCTTTACATTTCTGCAAAGTTTCAAAGAATGGTAAGTCTGCATGTATGTGTTAGGGGCAGATGAATAATTGTCATAAAACTGCAATATTCATTGGCTCATTAAAGCTTCATTTTTTCACTTATGGAAGATATTTTGCAAACGTTTTTTGGTATAGGTCCAAAGTTCATGTGTAAAAAGTTTCGTGCAGATTACTCAAAAATCCCAGGAGGAGATAGGTTTTAACTGTTTTTCATATAATTCGAAATGGTGGGAGATCTAAGGGTCAGAGGTCAAAAGTCAGAGTGTGAAAGTTGTTCATCATGAGGAGACGCATGTGTGTATTGAAGTTTTATGGCTGTAGGTAAAACAGGGCATGAGTTGTACCTGTTCAAAGTTGGCATTTTCAACTGAGTGCTATAGCGCCACCTTTTGACGAAAGATTGTGAGATTTATTTTTTGATCGTTTTTCATGACCATCTATCATATGGCCGAGTTTCATAAAAAGCGTATGCACGGTTCAGCCAGAACTGGCAAAAACGGCAGAAGAAGAAGAAATGGAATAATGCGAATAACAATACGGGTCCATGCTGGAAGCCTGGCCCCGTAATAATGCGAATAACAATACGGGTCCATGCTGGAAGCCTGGCCCCGTAAAAACACACGTTCATATTCATGAAAGCAACACTGTACCAAACTAACAAATTAGCACAAAGTACAAACAAACTGCATTAAATACAGAACAGAAGCACACAACCTACAACATAAAGTACTCACTTATCAGGAATGACACATACTGCACAGTCTGCTCTGGAGGCAAACAAACTAGACTGACACTCTGGGCCATGTTAACCTGAACACAATAAATGATAATTGGAGTAGGCTGGCTTCAATATCCAACTGCCCAATAAAGCCCTTCTGTCTGTTAAGGAACTGGCATGATACACAATTAACTGGAAGTAAGAACACCTGAATCATTAGTAATCATTATTGGCAACACCTGCATGGCCTTTCTTACAGTTATTCTCGCTACTTTTGCAACAAAGTATAGAATAGTTCTATTTGGGGAATTATTTATGAAAAAGATATTTGCTTTTTGTAAATCCATGTGTCCTTTTGTGCTGGGTGGGTATTTGACTGTTTATTATTATTATTATTAGTTGTAGTAGTAGTTTTATTTTGGTCATCAAAAGCAATTCAATACAATGCCTTCATTTGATATCAGTGAAAACATATGTTTTATTGACAGGTAAAGGTGGAGAACCATACTAAGTTCCAGGATATTGCCAGTGTGGTGGCTCTGACCCAGACCTACACCACCACAGAACCTCTGATCGACTCCAAGTATGACGTCAGAATCCAGAAGATTGGCAGCGACTACAAAGCGTACATGTATGATGTCATTTAACCACTTTGGGCATGCATTATCTCAGTGATTCTCAACATGTGGACCCCCAAATAATTGTCAAAACCGTAAGATTTTAATGATATATGCTCTGATAATGCATGCGACCCACCCATTTGACCACTTAAGGCGGCAGTCGAAACTTTTGAGATTGTAGATCGGCTGTTCTCGCTATTCTTCGTATGACAATCCTTCTATAATTTGACAAACCTCTGTCATGGTTGGTGTCATGGTTGGTGAGGCCAAAATTGCTCCGGTTCTCCTCAGCGGCTTGAGCAATTGCCATTGCCGTTTTTCGATATCACCAAATCTCAGCTGTATTAGCGTTTTTGTGTAAAACACTGTCGCCATGGTTACGTGGCTGCCTCCCGGGTTGCCAGATCATGTGCGCATATCCCCCCACGGATGCGTGGATGCGTGTGTGTGTGTGTGGTCGCGGCCATATATGTTTGTGCACTTTTGTTGGGAAGCCTGGCTCGTGCCTTGCATTCGTGGCTCCCTCTAGTGTTGGTTCTACAGAATTGCTGGGTGGGTGGTAAAAACGAGCAAGCCTTCTCCAATTTCCCTGTAACATATATAATAGGGCTTATGAGTAAACGGTCAAACTTAACTCATTCAATCCGGGAACACATCTACAAATGTCTTCTAGACCCTAACAGTTTCTTGAAAACTGTATGTTGCTATAACATCAGTGGTTCTCTAACCTTTTCATGTCAAGGACCACCAAAATTATATGTATGTGGTCGTGGACCAAAATATTTTGTTCTAGGGTCCCCCCAGAAGCAAAGATTTGAGTTACAGATGTTTGCTTTAAAATATATATATATTCAAAGTTTTGAACACATTGTCATGATTTTTCAAAAATAGCAGATCTACAAGCTCATGCTATGAGCTTGTATATCTATCTATTTTTGAATAGCCAAAGAATAAAATAATGTCTATCAGCCAAAATCTAAAATGACACAGATGCGTTCTCGGATTGAACGGGTTAAGTTCTTTAAAATCTGGTAACATCTTTCGTGATGTCATTTTTCTACACTTCAGGAGAACGTCTATATCTGGTAACTGGAAAACCAACACCGGCTCAGCCATGCTGGAACAGGTGGCCATGACTGACAGGTGAGTTCTGGAAGGCCCTCCTGTGAATGTCTCGCACCCTGCAACAGGTTGGCAAACGTCTGGCACTGACAGAGCAAATCAGTACGATCGAACATGAGAAGGGCATTTTGAGAGGACAACTCTCAAAACTGTTCTGGCAGTGAGTCTAGTCTTGTGCTGTTTTTTTGAGAAGACAGGCTGTTCAATTGTCAGCATTGATTTTCGTCCTCTTGTGTCTAGGTACAAGCTGTGGGTGGATACCTGCTCAGAAATCTTCGGTGGTCTGGAAATCTGCGCGGTCAAAGCCATCCACGGGAAAGATGGGAAAGATTACATCACAGAGGTACTAGGCCACTGTTTTACAGGTTTATGTTGAATTTAAAAAGGAATTTGCTTAATTTACCATGCCTGGGTATTTACAACTTATTTCACTATGTACTGTCTTAGTACAAGCCTTGCTTATTTCAAGCACATCAGGTGAAAGCTTTCCAGAATCTTATTTTATTTGTTCAAAAATGCTCTCAGGTGGTGGGCTCCTCCATGCCTCTGGTTGGGGAACACCAGGCTGAGGACAGGCAGCTCATTGCGGACCTGGTGCTGACAAGAATGGAGCAGACTTCAGAGAAGACAGCGAACACGGCCCAGAGACCCACCACCATACAGCCGTCTCAGGTGAACAAATAGGAAGCTCAGTTTACAGCGCAATGACACTTTGGTAGAGGTTTGGGTCGTGTAGTTGCCGTGCCATGATGTCGTTCCAAGTACTGATGAGATATCTTCAATAATTGCTCCACTGTTTAGAAACTGATATTCCGAAATAGCCTACCCATTGACTTACATTGCACAGTGGAACAGACTCGCAGTCGCGCCTGCGACACGTTGTGAGCTTGTAGATCAGCTATTCGGTTCACCAAACGGTTGCCCTGGAACAGGGAGGGACACAAGGGTTCATGTGGTTAAATGAACATAAGCTGAACTAAAATACGTACATTAGAAGAGGAAGGGAAGTCCGCACACTGTGTAATAGCTCCCTGTAGAAACATTTATTAAACTTTAACATCGTTTCAAACCTAGCGGGTCTTCATCACCTGATGATGACCCGCTAGGGCTGTTAAACTTTAATAAAGGTTTCTACTGGGAGCTATTACACAGTGTGCGGACTTCCCTTCCTCTTCTAAATGAACATAAACCAAAGACATTCATCACAAATACAACATAGATCTCCCCCCAGCACTTTCCTTTATAACAAGACAATAGCACAGCAATAGAACAAGACACACAGAAACAGACACAGCCCGAGGCATGCCGAGAAATGCCTCCTCAGCCAACTAACAGCTTGGGATGCAGTGTGTTGTTTACTTGTCGACAGATATTAACAATGGTATTTGGATAGATGCCACGTTTGGATTTCTGCTTGTTATATCCAGCTCCTATATGCATCCTAAGCGCATACTGTACTTGCAGTGGTGGAAAGTAACTAAGTGTATGTACTCAAGTACTGTACTTAAGTCAAATGTTTAGGTATATTTTAATTTACTAGAGTATTTCCAATTTGCACTCTTTTACTTCTACTCCACTACATCTCAGAGGCAAATATTGTACTTTTACTCCACTACAATTATTTGAAAACTTTAGTTACGACTTACGAGTTACTTTGTAGATTCTGATTATTATTACAAAACATGCATGAACCACTTTAGCCTTATATATACTTCAGCTATTTGAAAATAGCCTCATCTCTAAGCTCACAACGCGTAGTGATGCAACGCGTTGTGAGCTTGTAGATCTGCTATTTTCAAAAGATTTGTATATATATTGAACTTGTGAAATGGGACATTCTGCATAATGAGTACTTTTACTTTTGGTACTTTAAGTATATTTTAATATTGTACTTTTGTACTTTTACTCAAGTACATTTTTAATACCGGACATTTACTTGTAACTGAGTATTTCTAGATTGTGCTATTGATACTTTTACTTAAGTACAAAATGTGAGTACTTTTTCCACCCACCACTGCATATTGTTATCTTAGCACCTCTTGTTATCTTAGCACCTTGACCACTTACCATTTGGGTTGATAGTTAGATAAGTGTCATTGCAGTTACTCTGACCTTGTACGTCGGATTTGGATTTGCTGGGTCTGCTAAATGTCAAAATTGTAAATTGTACTATGGCACAGGAAACAACAAAAAGCGTTTGTCATTCATGTATCACAGTAGTCAATGCATATTACCATTTATCAAAATGTCACTGAATTAAAGGTAGGGTAAGTGATTTTATTTTTGTTAAAATATGTGTTAAACAGGTCTATATTCTGTACTCCTTGCTATAGAGTTTTTGTTCAATAACAGGAGTCTCCCTGTCTCTCCAGCTCTTTAGGAAACAGGTCGCGATATCAATTTTATCCAATCAGGAGAGAGAACTCACACAACATACAGGATAAACAAGTGGAATTGGAAGTGCTGACACAAATAAATGAGCAGACACAATTTTTTTTTAACTGGAACACTATAAAATTGAAACTGATAAACTGGGTACTCTCTCCTGATTGGTTGAAATTGGCAACCCCCCTGAAAAATGCATTTTCCGTTTATTAAAGCGGTGGAGAGACCTTTAATATCATTAATTATTTATCCGCCTCTGTTTTTTAGGGTGGTGGCCAGAAGGGAGAGCTGGTGCCTGAACCCACTAAGAACGGTACCGCACACCCACCTCAAGGTTGCCTGCAGTACATTCTGGACTGTAATGGCGTTGCAGTGGGGCCAAAACCAGTCCAGGCCAACTAAACACGTCACCCGGAGAGAAAGGGAGGTAGTATAAACGTCTAGAGATAAACCATGATGTACAGTATATTAGCCAAACACACAAACACTAAGAAGAAGTGGTATGTGTGTTGCGTGTGGGGGATGCTGATACTAGCTAGACTCCGATCTTGGTGACGTTGGCTCGGGCCCGGCTGCTGAAAAAAAGCCGTCCTGGACTGGGTTTTGTTTTCCTCTATGCAGTGTCAATATGTACTGTGTCTACTTGTTGACCTGTTGATTCGTGTGCTTGTAGAGGTCTACCCTTGTTTCCGTAAGCTGATGTGGATTCTGTTTCTTTGGGGCTGTTTGATGATGATGATTGTGCCTACACTCAGTGCTGCTCTGTGTGACCCAGCTATCCCCCCTCCCACCCTTTTTTCCGTTCTCCGTTTTGCTGTGTACCTTTAAATATCGTTCAGACTGTGGTCCATTCTTGTGCAGTTTGAGATGTGTGTGTATATCTGAATAATGTACACGTGGGTGCGTATGTATGTAGTGGTGATTATTTTCATACATATAGCTGGAATAGATATTTATTTTTGTTTTGCATGTTTGATAGGAGAAAAAAAAATTACAGGTGAAAGTCTGTTTTTAAGTGTCGGATTAACCGGGATGTTAAAAAGTAACATCGCAGTTACATCTTAAAGCTATGGTCTCCCCCCTGTGTGCATTGTGAATGTGTCCTAAGAAATGCGTATTATATAAGTTATACACAAATAGATGTAATTGATCGTTAACGATCGCGTATTAATAGACGGCTGAGGTGTGCACACTGCTGCAAAACACAATCAGGATTCAGCGTTGGACGTATGTTTGTTTGTCTTTCTTTAAGGAAGTTAAGTTGTTGATCTAGAGAGATACCTATCAGAATAACAGATATTTCTTATTTAGAATTAATAGATTCATTAAATAGTGCGCGCTGGCAACTAGTTTTTTTTACACTGTCCCCCCACACACACCCTCCCCTTCACTCCCAAGATTTTATTATGTAAACAATCATGTCACAATTAGACATACCGTAGAGCACTGGTTCTCAACACGGGGCCAAATGGGCCCTTTACAGGTCTGTAACTATGACGGTGTACAAATGGAACCAAATGGACCCTTACGGGTCCATTTGTCTTTCTTTAAGGAAGTTAAGTTGAACCAAATGGACCCTTACGGGTCCATTTGGTTCCATTTGTACACTGTCAGAGTTAAATTAACCTTGTATAAGAAGTGGGGTGGGGGGGTTGTGGCCTAATGCATATCAAACCGGGGGTCCCTTTCCTTGAAATGGCAAAAAACAAAGTTGAGAATCACTGCTGTAGAGGGTCTGCTGCATACATACATACATTCAAACAACTTCAATACATTTGTGCAATTTTTGAGCCAAAGATTGAATTATTTACACACAGCACTTGTTTGCACTCCAGTAAATATCCGGGAGAGGACTGTTACACGCCGAGAAGCTCTGATACGAGATGGCAGGAAGAGTACAATACATTGCTTTTTTTATTTGTACATTTATTGATTTATTTATTTTTTCCAATATATATCCTCCTGCTGTAAATAGTATACCATTTCAGTGATTCATCTTTTGGCTCTGTGTTTGCGTGGAGAGACCAAAAAATAATAACACCGGTCCTCAAAACGTTGCATTGACGTTTTGAGCTGTAAACACCACCACACCAGATGTCAAAAAAAATCTCTGATCTTACAGTACCACCGCCATCCTTATGCTGGATATCGGCTATCGTTGTGGTGTTGCCGTGACAACAGTGCCAGCAGCGAGGCATGCCTCTGTTACTGCCTTATCATGCTCCTCCCGTGAGCTGATGGATGGAGAGTGCAATATTGATTTGTTTTTACTCGATGTTCTTTTTAAATGCTTTTTAAAATCGGATCTTCCTCCATGATTTATTCATAAAGCTATATTCACAAATGTGTCACCCCACATTTGATTGTTGGACGCTTATTTTTTTAAACGGTGGAGTCACATGAAATCGCTTTTGCTGTGATCGGGTGGCTTTTTTGAGGAGGCCACGAAATGTATCAATCCAATAAGATGCTAATATAACAATAATAAGATTAACAACTAAATAGACCATGTTAACTGTAAAAAAAAAAGAAAAGAAAAGAAAGAAAAGAAGAAAAAAAGATCTGTACCATTCTCCCACCGTTTGTTTCTAGATAGTACCGCAAGCTCTGTGTGCAATTCTTTTCCAAGGTGTATTAACTGCCATTATGTCTGTGAGAGTAACCTTGTAAAAGCCATGCCTGAGGCTTCATGGAAGTGTTGTTTTGTTTTCTAGGAAAATATGCCATGACGTTGATTTCAAACGGAGGATAGCGCAGATGTATACCACGGTCTAAAATAGTTGCACAGGCTAAGCCAGATTTCTGCTCCGCCGTCATATGTTGGAGCCGTGCACCGAAAATAGCTGATCTACAAGGCCACAATCTGTCATGATGCGATGCGTTGTGAGCTTGTAGAAGAAGGGCTTTTTTCAGAGCATGTCTCCATCGAACGACTGAGAAGAAATTAAACGTTTTACAAGTGATCTTCCAACAATTTTCAACCTCAGATTCAGAATTTAATACAGTTGCCTGGTGAATGTAAATGCATTATATTGATTCCAATTTTGGCTATTTTAAATATTCAGAAGTTACTGATATGGGGTAAAATGTGTCAGTAACCATCGACAAAACAAGGAAGTGAAGTCTGCGACTAAAGCTAACAGCAATTACTAGATAGTACAGTAGAGACCGTCTGCCCTTTAAACTGAATAATTTGATTAGATTTGGCCAAAGAATATGGTCTCTATGGTTGGGAAAGATAGAACAATAATCCAGGTCGAACTTTGGTTGGAATTCCACTTTCAATTTCACTTTCAATTTCACTTTCAATTTCAATATTCAATTGATTCTTGTTGACCAATTAGGTATTATTATTTGGTCATTGTGTCCATATGGAGGTTCTGTATATTTTCAAAGACTGTAACTATTTAGGACCATGGTAGTTTACTAAATAACTGTACTTTTAAAACTGGTGTTGGACTGTTTTAAAATCAAGAACAGAATACAATATGTGGAAAAAAATCCATTATGGATATTTCCCTCATGTCACTGGCAATAAAAGCTTACTTTGCAATATACGTTTGGTCTGTCTCACCGTGTTTTTTTATGATTCTGTTCTGAGGAATATTTAAAAAAGAGAACCAAAGAAAAACAAAAACACGTAAAAAGGCTGAATTTATTTACTTAAAAATATTTACTTTTTCAACTATATTCTGTTGGAAATGTGGAAAACTACAGCCACCTGTCCAAAAACTGACAGTTATGGCTGGTCATGGTCGCTTTTATAAAAATTAACAGCATGATTGCTCGCCCACATTTCATGGCTTCTAATGCATGGAGGAATAGCAGTATTGTATCTTTGCTTTTGTGTTTTCCATTTTTTTGCTTCTACCTCCCCTACATGGTGTCACTGTCGGACGGCAGTCCTGTATTGTCATTTCCGTTGAGGAATAAACCAGTGAACTGTGAGTAAAATATAACCTTGCTATTTATTAATCAACTGACATTAAATCTAAAGTCACGATTCTCCGTCCTGCCTTCATAGTAAAGATGCCTTGATATCTAATCTATCATTAAGTGTTTCTTGTACTGAAATTAGGGGGGTCATCGGAACCCCAGGGATTGCTTTCACAAAGGCCCGCTCCAAAGTTGACTACCAAAGTTCCCGCAGAGGACACAAGCCCAGGGCTCGACCCGGCAACACAGCGGTCCCGGTGCCAGACGTCAGAGGACACGGAGGTCCGCCCGGCTCCACCTGCCAAGCGGGTTCTTCAGAGACAGCCTCCGGTACAACAACCTGGGTCCATTGAGCTGGAGCCAGCAGCCCAGCATCACAGAGAGGTACCACCTCAGAGCACTGAACAGCAGGAGACACAAGCACATCCATCGCTGAGGTGAGGAAAATGGTTTCAGCTGTTGGTACTCAAATGAATACCATTCAATTTAGTAGTTATTATAAGTCCAGATATTTCAGTGGTGGAAAGTACATGTACTCAAGTACTGTACTTTGCAATAATTTTACTCCTACTCCACTACATCTCAGAGGCAAATATTGTACTTTTACTCCACTACAATTATTTGACAACTTTAGTTACTAGTTGCTTTGTAGGTTTTGATTATTATTACAAAACATACATCACCCACTTCAGCCCTATATACATTTCGGCCATTTGAAAATAGCCGTACAAGCTCACAATGTGTCGCGATGCGACGCATTGTGAGCTTGTCGATCTGCTATTTTCAAAAGATTTGTATAACTTTTATACATCTGGTGAAATGGGACATTCTGCATAATGAGTACTTTCTACTTTTGGTACTTTAAGTACATTTTGATACCACTACTTTTGTACTTTTACTTGTAACAGAGTATTTCTACATAGCAGTATTGATACTTCTACTTAAGTAAAAAAAAAAAAAGAGTACTTTTTCCACCACTGAGTTATTATAAGTCCAGATATTTATACTTTGATATACAGAATACATATCGCCCACACGAACATCTGTGAGGCTATTTGTTTCGCGTCAATAGTTCTTTTTTTACTTTTTCTTTTATCTTTCAGTAAATCCCAGTCCCTGAGCAATGCCTTCGGACTAAGGGATGTGTCCTTCTTTCGTGCGGCCAGTGCGGATACGGTGAACGCCGAAACCATTCGCACCTTAAGGAAGTCTTTTGCAAGTCTGTTCTCTGACTAGTCATCTTGAACTACGCACGCTTTTAGTTAAGCAAATTAATTCAGCCAACACTTTTCATCTTCCTGTTTTCTTATGTAGGCTACATAGAAAACCATGCATACTTTACTTACAGTACCTTTACTATGTTGTAGTACCAATGGCATAACTTTGATCAGACTGTGATGTCAGTGTCCATTCAGATTTGGTGTATATGTGCATAATGTTTTATGTATTCTTGACTTAAGTATTTAAATTTAAGCTGGCTGATATTGATAGCCAAGTTGATCGATTGAAGTCATTACAATAGCATGGAAAGCTTACAACTTACAGTACATACACTTATACAATGTTCTGCAGGGAACCAAAGATCATTTTTGCATTTGTAATTTGGTAGTTGTAGCTTGGTTGCTTTGCCTTCTTGATGTTTGGGTGTTATGGCATGATATGCATGTATTTTATTTGGGTGGTATTTTTAGTAATAAAAACAACTTGCACCAATATGGACATTTTTGCATTTTCCCCTCTCTTTTGGCTCTGCATAATAAATAGCCCAAAGGCTCTCGGTTGCGAATAGAATATTTTGTAACCTTTACATTTACATAAGATTCCCTGCACAGACAGCAGCTATAGCGTTTTTAAAAGATGATATATTCCTGCCTTCAGCCAATAAACTGTACATTCCTGAGAGGACTGACGCTGGGTTTCCTCTTGCGACTCCAAAGTCCAACGTATGAGGTGAGAGGGAGGGACTTCTGCGGTTCTGGTTCTTTACTAGGAAGAACAGAACTTTGATGATTGCCTGTATCACTCAAATGGGGGCCATAGGAAGAAACATTACATGTAAATGTTTTTCATTCCTAACAACTAAGGACATATTTAAGGGGGCATATTTTCTGAAGAAAAACAACATAAACTTCCTTGGACATTTGGTTCCAGACAAAGGTTTGTAATCTTGAATGACTACACAAGAAAAGTTAATGATTAAAGAAAGTTTATCGTAAATTGGTAGTCTGATTTGTGTTCCCTATTCATTATCCTATGCTCCGTAATAACTCCTGTAGCACACTAGATTATGTTCTATTCACTTCTGATTGTTTCTGAAAGTATGGCATCTACAATAGGACTTGGAGATCTATTTAAGATACTATAAGATACACTGTATTGCTGTTTGACCATTATTACATTTTCTTAAACAAATATATAATATTAATTTAACAATTATTGTAGAACAACCAACTGGTGAAAGCATTAGGCATAATCAGATCACTATCCATTTAAGAGCATTAATAGTTTTAATCAGTGATCAGGAGGATAGGCTTCTGGAATCCTCAACTGTCATGTATTATTATGACATAGAAATGAGATCTGACATAAGCATCAGTGTCCTTTGCCAGTTCATCAGGATGAGTAAAATGTAAAATGTTGCCATCTGCACGTGAGAAAGACTGTGGCCTAAAACTTGTATAGTTTCAAATTACAATAGTTATGGGGTATTTCTCTTTCCAACACTTCTGGGATCAATTTAACATCTGCTCTGGCTTTTTTGTGCACCCCACACAGTTTCTTAAGTGGCTTGATTCAATATTTAGATATTTGATATTCATTTTATCAGACATGCCCTCCTCCTATAAGCCCGTTGAACTTCAAACTTAATTGTTGAACAATGTTAAACACACCCTTGCTTCTGGTGACTGATATTGTCCTTCTAATGGGTGAGGGGCAATGTTTTTTCAATTAGTTGTTTCCATTTATTTTTATTTGTTTCATGGAAATATCTATTCATTTTTTTTTAAACTGAAAAAGGTAATCAAAACACACAGCCCCCTCAAGCACTAGAAGGACACTATCAGTCACCAGAAGCAGTGTTTTAAATTAGTCTAACATGGTTTAAATGGATTTTGAAGTTCAAAGGGCTCATATGGGAGGGGAGCGTTTCTGATAAAATGAATACTCAATCAAGAAACTTAAATTGTCTCTGGGGTGCACTCAAAAGCCAGAGTGGACGCTAAAATGACCCCAGCAGTGTTGTAAATACCCCTTTAAGCGTCTAATTGGTGATGGTGCCATACAGTATGTTGACCCTTGGACCACACACCCACACACACATACAGTACATGCTGTATCTGTATTTACACATGCATGATTTCGCAAAGCAGAAAAGAGTGCAGTCCAGTTTTGCACGATCATCAGTTCTGTTGTGTGTCCCCCTGTAGAAAATGGTGGACACTCAGCGACAAGCTTGGTCAGTGGGTTTTGGGTTCAGCCCATACGACGTGACCAGGACGAATAATGCAGGATTCAACTCGTATGACATGGCGGCGCCCCAGTCTGCCACGGAGTTCCCCTTCGAGTACCCGTACGCCTCCTACCTGCCGCCCAGCCACAGCAACGACCCGACCATGGGAAGAACATCCACGTACACTGACCCCTATTACACCTCCTCCAGTCAGTTTTACAGTGAGTTCACTGTCAAACATTCCTCCATGATCAATTTGTCTGTTTGTCCTGTGACGGGAGCTTGCTTATAACCACATGAACCCTAGCGCAGTGGTTCTCAACCTTTTCAGGCCGTGACCCCCCGAAATAAATCATTTTTTAACTGGGGACCCCCCCCCCCCCATAATAATCATATTTGAGGACCCCCCCCACCCTGATAAGCACTTGGAATGTAGGGTTGAGTTGAGGCATTCGATTTTGTATGATTCGGTTCCATAGATAATATTGTGAAAATAGGCGTTGTGAGCTTGTAGATCGGCTATTTTCCCAATGTTTGGCTCTTTCTTATATTATTTGACAATTTGGCCAATGTTTGAGCAGTTTTTTTATAGTATAGTTTGTTGATTACTTTGGATGCAGTAATGGTCTTAAAGTCCTTAAATTGTCACTTCACTGTCATCTGGGGACCCCCCCAAAACCATGTGGGGATCCAATTTGGAGGTCCCGACCCACAAGTTGAGAACCACTGCCCTAGCGTCCCGTTTCTGCGGCTAACTATAAGCGAAAACAGCAGATCTACTCGTAGATCTGCAATTTGTCCTGCAAAGAGATTTGGTGAAGAGGTAAAAAATATATATTATTGGGGGCCATGGTTGGACCCCTGGGGGGCCCCAGTCAATGAAACGAATGTCTGTTTTGTTCAGGTACAGTGAAACAGGAGCCTCAGTCACCGCCACCGTACCAGGACGGCGGTCTCTGTCAGAGCAGAGCCCCCCCTGTGTTCCTCAAGACCCCCGTCATCCCAACGGATGCAGGCAGCTCGCTGGTCAACATAGACTGCAGGGTGTGCGGAGACAAGGCCTCTGGGTTCCACTACGGGGTCCACGCATGTGAAGGCTGCAAGGTACTGGACAGTGGTGGGAAAATATTTGTTTTAATTAATTAAAAGTATCAATACTGCAATACTCTGTTATTATTGTTGAATTAAGGGGTTACTTTTACTCAATTTACTTAACTCATAATTGTACTTCAGTACAGTACTTGAGTGAGTGAATGTACTTTACACAACTGGTACCGGAGGACTATATGATGTTATGTATGATTATGATGATGACTTTATTGCCCCCAAGGGCAAATTCCTTGCGTGCCATAGGCTGTCAGTATGGCTAAACATACAATATTACAAAAACACAACACCACATCGTAATACATAATACAATAATACAACGTACAATAGCACAAGACACTTCCCCATATACAAAAACAACAGAAATACAATATTACTGCTTTCTGGACTGCTGTTTCATGTATATGGACTGCTGTTTCATGTATATGGACATTCATTTTGACCAATAAGATTTCACCAAAACATTCCACCAACATTTTAGAGTTAAAGCCTCACTTTGTATTTTTTTAATGAATAAAATGTCATTTGTCCAATCTGTATGGTAGAGTATGTTAATACAATATAACTTACAATTGGGGTGATTGTATTTAGTCTCCCTGCTCTTCTATTGAGTCATTTAGATCGTGTCAAAGGTCATGTCTCACCTAGACACAAGATCTGACATGAATTCTGACCTGATGGTCAAGATTCAATACTGTATATGTTCATCTTGTTTGACTGTGAGTCATTAAATGGTACTTAAGGTGTACACTTTGAATAAAGTCTCTGCTCAATGGTAAAAATGTCAGCACTTAAGCAGGAAACCAAGTTCAAATCCGGGTTAGAAGACACATAGTTACATAGTGCTGCTTTAATGTATAATGGTAAAAGAACAACAACTTATGAAAGCCTATGTTTTCTGTAGATTCTGAAGTCTGTCTCCTCTCTGTTCCCCCAGGGCTTCTTCCGCAGGACCGTGCGGTTAAAACTGGTGTATGAGCGATGTGACCTTCACTGCCGCGTTCACAGGAAGAGTCGAAACAAATGCCAGTACTGTCGCTTTCAGAAATGCCTCCTCGTGGGAATGTCGCATGACGGTAATAATGGCACACTATTATTATTATTATTATAAGTGATTTGGGTTTTGTGCATGCAACACTCCAGATTTCCCTCTGGCTCAATAAAGGCTTATCTTATCTTATCTTATCTTACACACTTGAGTGATCTTTGCTCTTTGCAATGGGCAGATTGCACAGACCTCTAGGCAGAGTATAGCCTGAATTGTCATTGTCACTGTTACATAACAGATACACAGGCCTATACTCTCTTTTCACGGGTCATGAAGTGCAGTGGTGTAAAGTAACGAAGTACATTTACTCAAGTACTGTACTTAAGTACAATTTTGAGGTATTTTTTTTACTTTTATTCCAATACATCTCAGAGGCAAATATTGTACTTTTACTCCACTACAATTATTTGAAACTTACTAGTTACTTGTTACTTTGTAGAATTTGATTATTATTACAAAACATACATTAACCACTTCAGCTCTGTAAATATTTCGTCCATTTGAAAATAGTCGATCTACAAGCTTATAGATCTGCTATTTTTTTTTCTATGTATATATTTTTATACATTTCATACATTTGAAAACTTGGGAAATGGGACATTCTGCATAATGAGTACTTTCTACTTTTGGTACTTGAAGTACATTTTGATACCAATACTTTTGTACTTTTACTCAAGTACATTTTGAATGTAGAAATACTCTTTTACTTGTAACAGAGTATTTCTACATTGCAGTGTTGATACTTTTACTCGAGTAAAACATTTGAGTACTTTTTCCACCACTGATGAAGTGTGATTAATCTCTTTTAATAACAGGTAGTGATTTGACCATTTCTATTAACCCATTAAGACCTGGAGACACATCTGTGTCATTTTTAGATTTGAGCTAAAAAAGCATTATTTAACACTTTGGCTATTCAAAAATAGCAGATATACGAGCTTGTAGATCTGCTATTTTTGAGAAATCGTGACATTTTGTGCAAATCTTTGAATATATATATATTTTTAAAGCGAACATTTGTAACTCAAATCTTTGCTCCTGGGGGTCCCTGGAACAACATATTTTGAGATGGGGGTCCGTGGTCAAATACATATATATTTTGGGGGTCCTTGACATGACTTGAAACAGTTTGAGAACCACTGACATAGTAACATACGTTTTTTCCAAAAAATGATTTAGAAGACATTTTGTAGAATCGGCCTCA
The DNA here is from genome assembly GCF_963454915.1 of Gymnoscopelus microlampas. Taxonomy (NCBI): domain Eukaryota; kingdom Metazoa; phylum Chordata; class Actinopteri; order Myctophiformes; family Myctophidae; genus Gymnoscopelus; species Gymnoscopelus microlampas. The sequence continues at coordinate 13,663,943 of NC_139947.1, read as the reverse complement.
GGTCTTAATGGGTAATCTGTGAAGGTCCATATGTCCTCCGATCAGGTGTGCTGATTCCAGTGGGAGAATTGATATAAAGTTTCTTTGTTCAGTTAGCGTTATGTAATCAGCCTGCATGGCTGATTACATAACGCTATCCTATTTGGGACCAAACATTCCCTCAGTAAAATGAAGGTAAATGACTTCAAGGTCAAAGTCGATGACACAATCATCACTAGCAAAGAAGAGATTACCTATTTGGGATGTATTCTTGACAAACACCTGTCAGGTGAAAGCATGGCAACAAAGGTGTTCAAAGGAGTAAACCAGAGAACCAGATTTATGGGCAGTGTTTCCTCCTTTGTCAACCCTCAGGCACTCAGGACCCTCTCGGGGGCCCTGATTCAGCCCCTTTTTGACTATGCTAGCTCCTCTTGGTACTCCAACACCTCAGTGTCACTGAAGACTAAGCTTCAAACCTCCCAAAACAAACTGATTCGACTACTTCTCGGACTGGGGCCCATGACCCACCTCTCTCCCACTCACTTTGCCAGCCTAGGCTGGCTCAGGGTGGAAGACAGGGTTATACAACTAAAAATGGGACTGGTCTTCAAAATTGTAAATGCAGATCTGCCCGAAATGCCCCCTATACCCGCATATCTGTATAAGTACCTCGAAAAAGTTAGTGACACCCACAGTCACAAAACTAGAGGGAGCGTAAACAATAATCTGGTAACACCCACCCATAAAACAAACATGGGCAAATTCTCCTTCTATAGCACTGCCACCAAGGAATGGAATAGTCTAACCCCATCCCTCAAAAAATGCAGTTCGCTGGGCTCATTCAAAACAGCCCTAAAAACTCATCTTTCTGGAGGCCTAAAGAGGAGCTAGTACCAGTTTCCCTGTAGACAGACGACCCCCCCCCTCCCCCTTTTTTTGTACATACTTTTTATTTTATTTTCTAATGTTTTTTTTTTTTTTTTGTATATATATTTTTTTGTACATAATGGTATTTTTTTCCCCCTCTGTATTCTTATGTTGATTATTGAACTATTTGGTTGCTACTATATATGTCTATGAAATTAATTCAAGGACCCCAATGGAAACAAGCCCGCAAGGACTTTTTTGGCCGGACCTTTTAGACAAAAGTATTATAAATGTAACTGTGTTGTTTTACATTCTTTTTGCCTAATAAAAATTTCAATCAAAAAAATGGCATGTAGTCTTCAAGCTCCATGGTCATAGCAACAGTGGGAACCTGATTAGTTCAAGATTAACTGGGGTTTATACAATAGGATCCTTCAAATCAATATGGCCCTACGATGATTGATTCCAGTAAATGACAGTGGTTCCCAACCTTTTATGATCCATCCGACCACTTGACACAGCATTATTTTTTGTATAATTAGGTTCTGAAAGAAAACACTCCTGCACGCTGTCTTCTGTTTTTTTTTTTAAATTGCGTTTGAAGACAGTGTGCGGGAGTTTTTTTCTTTCAGTGTGTTGGGGCCCTCGTTTGGTCTTCTCTATACGCACCTGTCGCCTTCGTAGGTGTGCAAAAGACTTGCTTTGTATAATTAATGTCATCAATAAAATATGAGTGTTTTGCCAGTTATTTGGGGGCCCACTTGCAATATCCTCACAGTCCACCAGTGGGCCCCTAGCACACAGCTTGGGAATCGCCAGTGATGGAAAAAGTACTCAAATTTCTTACTCAAGGAAAAGTATCAATACTGCAATATAGAAATACTCTGTTACAAGTAAAAGTCCGGAATTCAAAATTGACTTGAGTTAAAGTACAAAAGTATAGGTATCAAAAAAAAATTACCAAAAAAGCACCAAAAGTAGAAAGTACTCATTCCGCAGAATGTCCCATTTCACAAGCTTTTAAAGGTGTAAAATGTCAAAAAATATTTTGCAGAAAATAGCAGATCTACAAGCTCACAATGCGTTGCATCGCGACGCATTGTGAGCTTGTAGATCGGCTATTTTCAAATGGCCGAAATGTATATAGGGCTGAAGTGGTTAATGTTTTGTAATAATAATATGTGACGGCCCTGCCCCTCTGCCTCACTGTTGGCTAGCCGGCAGCCTTGGTGATTGCCAGAGGGGAGCAGGCCGTCAGGCCAACTTGCTACACCTGGGGTTATGGGCCTCATTCCATTCCTTTTGTTTATTGCTTTATTTCTTAAGTTATAGTCAAATAAATATAAATTTAAATGTTTGCATCATGTGTGGACTCCCTTCTTTTGCCATGTAACTCGTCCGGGAGTCCACACATGAGTCCACACATGATGCAAACATTTAAATTTATATTTATTTGACTATAACTTAAGAAATAAAGCAATAAACAAAAGGAATGGAATGAGGTGTGAATAAGTCAGTAGTCAGTTATGTATGCAGTGTGTGAATGTGTGGAGTGTGCTGTGTGAGTGTTGTATAGAAAGTGCAAAACTAAACAAAAGGGCTGAGTCCACTCAGGCCAGGTGGCACTCAAGACAGGCTCTGGAGAGGATATGGAGAGATATTCAAAAGTTTCAAGGAGAGGACCTTATACTCTGCCACACCCATAACCCCAGGTGTAGCAAGTTGGCCTGACGGCCTGCTCCCCTCTGGCAATCACCAAGGCTGCCGGCTAGCCAACAGTGAGGCAGAGGGGCAGGGCCGTCACAAATAAAATATACAAAGTAACTCGTAACTACATTTTTCAAACAATTGTTGTGGAGTAAAAGTACAATATTTGCCTCTAAGATGTAGTGGGGTAGAAGTAAAAGTACTGATAATTGGAAATACTCCAGTAAAGTAAAAAATACCTAAAAATTGTACTGTACTTGTGTAAATGTTACTGTACACCACTGGGAATCGCTGATAAACTTGACCCCGGTCTCTGGCTTTATTCGCAGCAATCCGTTTCGGTCGCATGCCCCAGGTGGAAAGGGAAAAGCTGCTGGCTGAATACCTGGAGGTGGACCCCAGCATGCCAGAGTGTGCCGCTGACCTGCGGGCGCTCAGGACCCTGGCCAGGCTGCTGGTCACAGCTTACCACAAACACTTCCCACTGACCAAGAGCAAGGCTCAAGCCATCCTGGCCGGGAGGTCCCATGGGTGCACGGTAAGGAAGGAGCTGAACGTTGTGTCTCACATTGTAGGCATATATGCTCAGTTTTATTTCTAGATCAGTCTCAACACTGTAATGAGATCAATTGTGATGAAGAGTTTTTTGAGTAGAGAAGTAATTTCATCATGTATACACCTGGGCAAGTAAACTATAGGACTATTGAGAAAAGAATAGAACATTTTATTTTTATTTAATATATTATGCCAAGTAACCTCTTATGCTTGTTATAGTGTGTATATATAATTGAAAACAAGAAACTGATAAGAAAATATCTAATTCATCAAAATAATTCATCATAATAATTAATAATAGATTAACTTTGAAGTATTATAGGCTACAGGGGGTTTCACCCTCTGTTACTTTCTAATCGTGCACCACCACACATATTTGTACAAAACATTAATTGGTACGCAACAGATCAAATCTGTACAAGACTTAAGCCAGTATCTTCATAAAGAATATAGACATATTTTGAGATTGCAAATATTGTGACATAATTGTATATGGATGGTATAGGTATACATATTTTCTGAAAATGTAATACAGTACAATTTCAGCAATAATTGGATATGTTTGGATTCTTGGCTCCACTAACCACTTAAACCATAGACTTTGTTGACTGGAGTCCCCCAGGGCTCTATACTAGGCCTCCTCCTGTTTTTGCTCTACACTGAATGTCTTCGGCGAAATCAGCAGAACTACAAGCTCACTACGTGAGCTGTTCTGCTGTTTTCATTGAATGTTTGCCCCAGAATAGGGACAAGTGGCTAATATGCTGTCCTTGTCCTTCCAGCCATTCGTAATCCATGACATGAAGAGCCTGATGGCCGGTCAATATTTTGTAAACTGCCGACAGCTGCCAGCGTTGGACCAACAGATACCTGAGCTGTCCCCTGTTCCGGCCTTCGCCAACCCCTCCTCCCAGGAGCAGCAAGGAGAGGTGGAGCTCTCGTTCTTCCACAGGATCCAGATCCGCCAGGCCGAAAACGTGCGTGAGATCACGGAATTTGCCAAGAGCATCCCGGGCTGGGCGGAGCTGGACATGAACGATCAGGTGACCCTGCTGAAGCACAGTGCCATCGAGATCATCATGATCATGCTGGCGCCGCACATGAACAAAGATGGCACGCTCTTCGCCTACGGGCAGATCTTCATGACCCGAGAGTTCGTGAAGAGCATGCGGAGACCGTTTTGTGAGATGATGGAGCCCAAGTTCGAGTTTTCCTTGAAGTTTAACATGCTGGACCTTGACGACAGTGACATGGCCCTCTTTCTGGCGGTCATTCTGCTCAGTGGAGGTCAGTATTTATAGATAGGCCTATTTTAATTTTTTACATCATTCCGAGATAGTCAGTCAATTCTCACACCATAGACTGGCAAATATGATGCGTAATAAGTTATTACACATCATATTTGCCAGTCCATGGTGAAGCCCTAGTATCACTAATAACACCAGTTGAACAAACATGTTCAACATGATACATTAGAATAGAACTTCAACTCATTTTCAACTTTAGTCATACCACACGCACAGGTTTACTAGCCTGGCATAGCCAGACATTTTTTTTTAATTTTGCACTGGCAGATTCATCTGGTTTCCAGGCTACAGGTTTCCAGGTGTAAAAAGAAAAGAAAAAAGAACAGGTTGAACTGTGAAAAGCTCATATAATTTGTAGTTTTCCGCAAAGGGAAGAAGAACAGAGATAGAAAGGACCAGGAAAGCAGAAATAATGTTTGCAGATGGTACTAACAGATGCTCCTGTTTACCCCCCTCCTGGTGACGTGCAGACCGGCCCGGCCTGGTGAACGTGAAGCCCATTGAGGACCTGCAGGCCGTGGTGCTACAGGCTCTGGAGCTGCAGCTCAAGACCTTGCACCCAGACTCTCCACAGCTGTTTGCCAAGCTGCTGCAGAAGGTGACCGACCTGCGCCCCCTGGTGGCGCACCACGTCAGCCTCATCCACCTGCTGAAGAAGACGGAGCAGGAACAGTGCGTGCATCCCCTGCTGAAGGAGATCATGAGCGACTTGTATTAACCACTTAAAAAAAACCCATATGGGTAGCCGGAGTCCCTCAGGGCTCAGTACTAGTGTATTTTCTGTTTTCTGTTATTGTGGGGAAAGCTTTCGCTGAAAATAGCCGATCGGTTGCGTGGCATTGTGAGCTTGTAGATCTGCTATTTCCAGCGAAAGCTTTCTGCTTTCCCCACAATACCGATGCTGGGGTTTAAGTGTTTTTCAAGGCGGGATGGGCAAGAACCTCTCAAACTCAAATCTATGGCAACTGACGCTTCCTCATAAATTATGATATTTATATGGAAATAGTTTTTGGCAGTTTTCCTTTTTTTGGTGCGATATATCAAATATAGGCTAGTGTATGCACATAACGCCTATCATGCTTATGTTCAACTATTATTATGTAGGTTCAGTAATGTCACATTACAAATACAATGCCTATTACACTCAAACAATTTCACATGGTTGCTTTATTTCCACTAAATAGTAAAGACAACAACAACAAAGACAACAACAGCATAACTGTTTAAAAACAAAGCAATAGATAGCTATATAGAGTAAATTTGGAAGTCTTATTGGGATTAAATTCTTGGTTAAATAACTTAACTTTCTATTAATTGTTATTGTTATCAAAATTGCTATTATTGTTGTTTTTATTAGCATTATTTTTTTGTTTTGTTTTTTTAACATTGTATTGTCGAGTGGAATTAGTTACATGAATTGATGTTTGAATACTTTTTAAGTTAAATAACAAAATGGTAGACGTAATAAGCTTAGGCTTCAGTCAATGCCTTTTTTATAGGAAAAAATGTTTTGATGAATTCAGTATTCAGTTTTGTGAAAAAAAGACTGGAAAAAATAAACTAATAAACTAAAAACTAAAACATGACTAAAATATGGTTTATATTGCCATCTGGTGGTGATTATGAGCCACAACACTTTCTGCGTCTGTAGTTATGCAATCCCACTCAAACACAACATGCCTTTTCTGTCACAGCACTAGGTACTGCTTAGTATAGATACTAAACAGTAGGCTGAAAATAGCATAGCCTACTGTAGTACGTTAGTATGTGGTTTCGGACGCAATCTTAATATACAGTATGAACAGACGGCATCCAAGCCACTATCCTCCTCCTCTACTATCATACTATAAAATGAAGGACACACTGTCCATTTTTATCCTCAGTGTGTTGTTGACCAATATTTCTCAAACGTACATTGCCCATTAGCATATAGAGATAGGAAGCCAATTCTTCAGTTTTTCAAAAAATATAAGCTTTATATTAGCATTTATGTGAAGAAGCTGCTATTGTGAGCAGTGCCAGGGCTAATGATCAGCAGGTGTTTCTCTTTCAGTATCAACTAAACGTTCCTACCTAACCAGAAGTTTACGGAATGCATTGGAGTCTATGGGCGTTTGTAACTATTTCCAGTTTACATGACCAACGCTGTTTCTGCCCCCTCAGTGGCGGAACTCTCTAATGTAAGGCTCTGGATGCAGCCATCCACTCCACTCCGCAGAGGGGCAGGGGAATGAGTTCATGTCACCAGCATGTCACCAGCCATCAAAAGGAATCCTACAATGCCCCCCTGTGGAGAAATGAAAGAATCCTCTAAAATGTATTAAATAGAAAGGACCACACACTGGACAATGGGCTATATGTAGAAGAAAGAAAACAATGACAACATAGACAAACAAAATAAATAAATTAGAATTCAAAACAATGGAAAAGCAATTAAGAGGACTTTAGTGAATGGAGAGAATCCATTACAGGGTCCCAAATTCTCTGGTTTCCTTCTAAATCTGCAATCCTATTTCATATAATCTTCTCTCAGTCCAATGTGAGGCAAGATCATTTAGCCAATGTTTATGTGAAGCAGAATTTACCGCTTTCTAGTTTTTAGGTATTTTCTTCTATTTTTTTCCAGCTATACTTAAGTAGTATGTTTTTCTTACCACACTACTTATTAACTCACCTTGCTGCATGTTTTTGCCATCAATGCTCTGCTTTGCTCTACTTTCACCCAAATCAAATCTCTTCTACCTGATGCTCTCGGTTGAGTGAAAAATACATATAGGTTGCTGCTCCAAAACCTCATGCTTGAGCAAAAGAAATCTGTGGAGGAGAGCACTGGAACTCCAGACTTAAGGGTGATTTATACTAAATATATACAAAAATGGCAGATTTACAAAATGACCATGCTACTGACCATGATACTGACCAAATAGGCAGCCTCCCCAGACATTTATTGGTGATACATAATAATTAATGCATATTGACAGGACTGACACATGTATAATAATAAATATGTTGAAAGACGTGATGGAGTCTGGGGTCTGCTGTTTAAAGTTTGACTTCAAGCCGTCGCCGACGTGGTGTGACTCATTCCTCTGAAGTATGACATCTCCCTCTCGCTCATCAGCTCAAAGTGGAGAGGCTGCTGGCAGAAGTTACATTCTCCCGACGAATGAGGACTCAGGTCCATACCGACCTCTGTCCAGGTCTCCACCAGTCGCTCTGTTGAGACACGGAAGAAGACGGATGCAAATGAGGACACAAAACAAGTCTCCTAAGCTTTATTTATATGCTATAGTATGATGATGTTGTTGCTTGCTGAGAAGATCAGTTTAGCAGCAGCTTAGCCATTTCCAGTAGTAGAGTATTAAGTAGAGGAATTTTCTGAGTAGCTTTTCCAACACTGGGATTATGCACACTATGGATGAAAATCCATCAATACAATTACGTGAACCTTGCTGCAGCTAGACACATATTCTGACCGAAAATGAGTTCTAAATACTTGACAATTCATTTTCTATACTTTGAGACCAGTACAGAAGCACATCTAGGAATGCTGCAGTATCTGGACACCTTTTTGCTGGCTGAGAGTTGGAAAACTAATTTCAAGTAGACAATTCCCAATATTCTGGTCTCCCAATTGGTACAGAATTCAGCTGTAACTAATACCAAGAAATGTGACCATATCACACCCATACTATGGAAAAAGAGGCCTTAGCTCCTCTCTCCACTGGTTACCTTTGAGTTTGAGTTTGACTGGAGAGATACAGTTACATTACAGATATGCTGGTCCCTTGTGAGCCTGTGTGCATGCAGCCATAGATCCTCAGGTAGGGCGCTCCTGGTTGTTCCTAAAACTCGCCTCATTACTCAAGGTGATCAGGCTTTTGCGGCCCAGGCGCGCAAAAGGCCCCATAGGCTATGAGGATCTAATGATAGCAAAATCAGCGTCATCTTTTAAGTATTCTGAAAAAAAAGTCGTTTTCTTAGTGCATCTGATTTTACTTTGCTGTTTTATCACTTTAGTCTTTATGGTCTCATTGCCGCTCTTTTTTTTTTGTTTACCTTGTTCTGTAAAGGCATTTTGTAACCGTTACACAAATACATTCCTTCATCATTCGTTCATTACATACCGACAAAGTAGTGCATCATCTGAGGAGTGTGGTGTGGTGTGGGGGCGATGCGGAGCAGCTCCTCGCCCTTGGCCACCGTGGGGTAGTTGATGGCCTGGACGTAGATGTTGTGACGGGACATCATGATGTCACAGATCTCTGTGTTCTTCTCTGCGTCGGCCACCTGTCAAAACAGATGTTTTAATAGTGCTTTTAATTCACACAACACCTACCATGCACTAGAAGACTTTGAAAGGATATGGACAAATACGTATAATCACTTAAAGGAGTAGTTGTTTTTGTCGCATTCTTGCCGTGCTACGAGCTTGTAGATCAGCTATTTATTAGCAAATCTTTTAATATAAACTTTTTAAAGCGAACATTTGTAACTCAAATCTTTGCTTCATTTTACAAATGAAAAAATATATATTCAAAGATTTGCAAGAAGTTTCACGTTTTTCTAAAATAGCAAATCTACAAGCTCATACAGAGTGCCGTGCTATTAGCTTATATAGCCGAGATACAGAATATTTCCCAAATACTTTAACCAGGAAGTGAATGGAGCAGTACATCTTTCGATCACGTTATCTCCTGGTTCTGTGTTTTTGTAGATTTACGCGATTGGCAGTGAACGGTTGTATTTGCATTAACGTAGATCTACGTGATAGGCAGGGAATGTTGGATTAAACAAGCAGGCCGGGTGCTCTTACCCTCACGGGGATGATGTGGGAGGGGCAGTGGACCACCGGCAGACCCGAGTCCATCAGCATCTGTCGAAGCAGCTTGACGCTGCGCTGGTGCTTCCTGCGGAGGCCTTGGCCCTCCTCGCCCTTCAGGACCTGGACAGACTCCCTGGCCCCGGCCAGCAGCATGGGGGGCAGGGAGGTGGTGAAGATGAAGCCCGCCGCGTAGGAGCGCACGGCGTCCACCAGGCCGGCGGTGCTGGCGATGTAGCCGCCCACGCAGCCAAACGCCTTCCCTGTGAGGAGGAGACGAGAGGGAGAAAGAGAGACAAAAAAAACAATAATATTTAACATTAATGATCCTAAAGCCATTTATACTTAATTGCGGGCCGGGGTTGCGCACTGAAAATAGCAGATCTACAAGCACACAAGGCATCACAGTGTGACTCGTTGTGAGCTTGTAGATCTGCTATTTTCGGTTAATGACTCCACAAAGTCCACGCGCAAGGGAAGTATATCAAAGCCTTAACAGTCAATATTTAACTCCACCACAGGATACCTATTACATAAATTCAAAATGTGTCATTATTTAAAACTTTTGGAGATTTATTTTTAAAGTTATTATTATTATAATTTTTAAAACAACAACTGGATATTTACTAGGCAACCCATGAATACGCTTCAGCGACCCAACCCTACGTTTGGGAAACACTGGATACTCGGTCTGTTTTTGAAAGACACATGTGTGTCTATGTTGGAAAGCTCCTGATGAGTGAATCAAACATACCGAGTGTTCCGGAGACAATGTCCATCTTGTGCATAACTCCATCCCGGTCTCCAATCCCTCCTCCCCTGGGTCCGTACAGACCCACAGCATGCACCTCGTCCACAAAGGTGATGGCACCAAACTCATGGGAGACGTCACACATCTCCTCCAGAGGGCACACAGCTCCTACAGGGCAAGAGCACAGGGTCAACTCATTTATTAAAGATCACCCCCCATATGAATGTATGCCAGAAAAATCTATACAGGGTGTGCTGGTAGATGACTAGGTAGTGCATCTGACCAAATTGAAATTGAACCAAGGATACTATCCTGGGGAACCCTGGTCGACTAAGTATATAGGATGTTAAAATAAGTGTATTAGAGCCTTCAAATGTGAGTATTTCCATCAGATCACAGGCACCAAGTCCAATTATGCGAGTATTTATTATGCTAATTGATAATGGGTTATACTCATGATTTTCCTATACAATATGTGGGAAAGAGACCTTTGACAAAAAGATTTATTTCCAACAACACGTTTTGGGAGACATTGTGAACATACCATCCATTGAATGCACCGTCTCAAAGGCCACGATCTTTGGAGTGGCGGGGTCTGATTTCTCCAGCAGCTCTCGAAGGTGACCAACGTCATTGTGACGGAAGATGAACTTCTTGACTCCGCTGTTTCTTATACCCTGTATCATGGAAGCATGGTTCCCGGCGTCAGAGTAGATTTCACAACCTAGCAAGAGGAAGACGCATGACACAGACAAAATGTTTATCCTGAGAATAATTACAGAAAACAGTCTTCGCAAGGAACTGTTGATCGAGCAGTTCAGTGAGCAAATGCACTATGAATGAATACTGTCAGGCAGAAACCATTATGCATATTTCATATTTTTCTTTTCATAAATGAATGGCCTATATTTTACTAGGTTCTATGACAGTGAAAAGTATTAACACGAAGGATTCAAATCCAGTAACACCTTGGTCTATTTAGAATCACTGACGGTAGTTAACAAGCCATCAACGCACAGCAAGTGTGAACGACCCAGTCAAATCTATTCAGCGTCTTAACGATGGTGGTTGAACAATTAAGCAACACTTCAAAAGGTGTTAGGCATATTAGAGAGATGCATTATCCCAATTTCCAACACAGAGATATCCTCTTTTAAGTGTTTTTGTTGCTCATAGAATTACATACACCAGGTAGGTTACAATGACCAATTTATAACTGGATATTCATAATCATTTGAAGTAATTCTGTGCATGTGATTATCATCAGGCCATAATTGATAGCCTAATTGTTAAGACTTAGACAGGGGCCATTTTCGAATTGCACAAGTACAAGCAAGCACATGCGATTGATATGGGCACATTTCCTACTAATGATGACTCAACCAGGTAAACCGGTACAGTTTCCCTTGAAATTCTACCTCCCATTTCTGTGGAAGTATTTAAGGGAGGTTTTAGTACATCAAGGTAAATACAGGCTTTTATTTGATGTATGATGACGCATCAATGTTGTCAGTTACTTGGAAGTCGGATGTCTGACTCAGAGTCGGATGTCCGACTTCCAAGTAACTGACAACATTGAGTATTTACCTTGATGTACTAGAACCTCCCTTAAATACACACTATGCTGTGTGCGTGTGTGAAACTGTCATCCTTGAGTTGAATTTCCTTTCTGTTGTCACGCACATTAACAGTATCCACCATCGATAAAATAAAATATAATACAAATCTTCACTTTCCTACATTACCAAATGCATGGTCAGGGACCACATGCAATACCTCCACGGACCACCAGTTGAAAACCCATGATGTAGGCAACAGTGTAGTCACCGTAGTTAATAATTATGAGATTCAATGGGTTTCCCACATGTAAGTTTAGAACACAGTCCATTATGCTACCACTACAGACACTACACTGTGCATTTAGCAAGACTGACTACAGTAATACAGCAATGTTCTAATCAATGTGGAAAGCAAAACATCGGACATATCATATTGTTGTATTTGATGGGGAGGGTTAGGGGTGTCAAGATAACACTAATTTCACGATACATACATGATGTTGGGCATATGATATCGATATGATACATTATTAATGTTCTTTTCTCATGTATCATCAACATTGGCCATCATCTTTAGTTTAAAATAACAATTATGAAGCACTTTAAAAACAATTACAAAGTGCTTTGTATACACAAATAAATACATTTGTGCAAGCTTCAGGGAGAAGTGAAGTTCTCACTAACTATAAACCCATTGTTTCAGAGGACAGATAGACACTAATATAACAAATATAATATAATAATAGGCTATATCGTGGGACAATATATCGTGACACTCCTATAGCCGGGGAGGGTTAATCTTTTTTTTTTAATTACTTTGGGAGGGTCATTGATTTTTTTTTTTAGTCAAAGGGAGGGTCATGGCATTTTAGATCAGGGCACATACATTTTCTCCAGGGGTACCCTTCTTTAAAAATCGACCTGTCCCTAATTATTCCTCATCATTATTATTATTATTATTATTATTATTATCATTATTGTTATTACTACTACATGTCTTACCTGGAAGCATCTTAGCCAGAGTGAACAATGTGGAGTCGTTGGCCACAAAGCAGGAAGTGAAGAGCAGAGCTGCGTCTTTGCCGTGCAAGTCTGCAAGCTCATATTCCAGGTCCACGTGGAACTTGCTTGTCCCCGAGATGTTGCGCGTTCCTCCTGCACCAGCGCCGTGCTTTTGTAATGTGTCCCTTGAAGAAGACAAAGTAAAGGAAAAATACTTAGACTTTTTTTTTTTAATCTCAAGACACCTACCCATCACGCCATTTTACATTAAAACCTATGAGAAATTACCAATAAAAGGTGACTACATAGTGGCCGCCTTTAAAAGGCTCTGATCAGAGCGCTTTCTTTGGGCTGAGCGGAGTGCTTTCAAAAGTTTCTAAACTGCTCAAAAAAGTTCGGAAACTTAACTTCGGTCAATTATATCTTCCCTTTAATAATACCAATTGGTATTGTGTTTTATATAATTAAAAAAAAAAGTGTTTTATATAAAGCATTCGTGGAATGAGCAACACAGCTAAACGTGTGGGTAGCGCCTCCAAGAAACTTGACAAAATCACCCAATATGCTTCTGTTGGTAATCGCTCTTGTTTTGAGCAACCTATCCTCTGTGACTGCCTCACAGGTGAGTGACTGGCACCTGAACATGGGTTCTGCAACTTTGTTGAGTTTGTGTATGCTCCAAGCAGCAACACTGCCCCCATGGAAAGATGCCACGTTTGTCCCTTCAGGTTAAGGCCTGTGCAATAGGGCAAGTGAAGCTGGTGTTCCGTTATGCAGAGTGACAGCATTATTTGGTGTCAGCCCTGGTACCATTTCCAAACTTAGGACCAAGTTCTGTGAGACTGGTGAAGTCAACAAGGAAGACAACAACCCAAGACCGCTTGCTTCACTGGAACCATAGATTTACAGGCAAGATTTGCACAACGGTACCAAAGACAGAAGTCAAAGTTGCAGGGCCCATGCTCAGCACCTGCCTGCAAATGGTACCAGGGCTGACATCAAATGATGCGTAATCTGCGTAACGGAACACCAGCTTCACATGCCCTACAGTGAGGCCCTTATCTCAGAGTTAAATGAACACAGAGGATTTCACAAGGTACTCACATGATCTTGTTGGTGACTCTGGCGTGACGGCTCATGCCCAGGTAGTCGTTGCTGCACCACACGGACACGTCTCTCTTATTGTGGAGAGACTGGGAGTAGTCGTCAGCCATGGGGAACGTTGTTGCACGCCTGTTGACCGTTTTAAACACCCTGTATGTGTGATCCTTCTTCGTCCCGTCGATCTTCCTCTCAAAAAACCTGTCGTACTGGAAGGTAGCAGCCTCTGTCCGATACATAGGAAGAGACAAGTGCTTGATTTATACTAGTTGCGACGCGTTGTAATCTGTACAAAATTGTGAGTTGAACAACGTTGTACATCGCAGCACAACTTTATAATTATAATAAATAGGTCTTTAGTGGTTAATCAGACTAATCTATTTAATTGATTATAAAACATCTATTCACATTATTTTCACGTCAAACCTTTTCATGGTTCTCGCTCATTCAATTAATTGAAAAGGTATTGATGAATGACTAAGAAAATAATCTTTAGCTGCAGTTAGCAGTTCTACAAACTTACAATGTATCACAGCGTTGCAGGCTTGAGCTGACTGTAAGGCTCTCGAATGAGCTGACTGTTTTGGTAAAATAACTTCATCCATCATAATATGATGGATGACGTTATTTTGAGCAATATACTGTATCCTCTTTGGAAAAGCAACACATGGATATTATCCATGTGTTGCTTTTCCAGAGAGGAAATATGGCTCATCATGAATAACAATGATGTATGGTTAGCGTTCTGTTCTTACCGTGAGGCAGGTTGTCCAGCAGTAAATGAGACACTTTGGGAGCTGCCGGCTTGAGCAGGTTTTTCTGTGTCCTTGTGTTGACCTTGTCCGCTTCGATCAGCTCCATTACGGATGATTCCACCTCCGTTTTCTCTGTTATGAAGCAAATGGGGGAAAACTTGAGGAAATTAGTTTCTGCATTTACTCAGGAGATGGATGCTGTTTGCGGTTAACCGCATGAAACCTGGCATCCCTATTTTGAGGAGAACCTTTGAAAGATTCGACTCTTTGCGAGCTTGTAGATCGGCTCGTGAGCCGAAAGAAATTTTGTGTAGAGCCCTGGGGGGACTCCGGTCAACTAGTACTGCTCAAAACAGTGACCTTTCACACACACAAATAAACACACACACACGTAACTGACCCAACGACCTACAGCCAACGCTGTTGTAATAACACAACATACATAACTGACAGGTTCACATACATAACCGACAGGGTCACGCCACTCTTACAGCGTGTTACCCAGCTGTGGGCGTGGCTTACTTGTGCGGACGGCGTCCTGGACGTCCTCCCTCAGCTCCTGGCTGCTCAGTACCACGCTGGTGTTGCTCTGCACCATCTCAGCAGCCAGAAACGGGCACTTGGAGCCTGGCTGTTGGTCCACAGGGGGCACGTTGGGGTGGCCACGGGGCAAGTGGACCGGACATTTTGGATCTATTGAACAATGGGCAGAAACGCAATTGTAAAGAGTGTTCACAGTACCTAAGTTTGACAGTATATCACTGCACATGTACTGTAATTACAATATAATCACTTCAACAGTGGTGTAAAGTAACTAAGTACATTTACATAAGTACTGTACTTAAGTACAATTTTGAGGTATTTGTACTTTACTTGAGTATTTCCAATTTCCAATACTTTTACTTCTACTCCACTACATCTCGGATACAAATATTGTACTTTTACTCCACTCAATTATTTGAAAACTTTAGTTACTAGTTACTTTGTAGATTTTGATTACTATTATAAAACATACATTAACCACTTCAGCCCTATATGCATTTTGGCCATTTGAAAATAGCCGATCTACAAGCTCACAATGCGATGTGACGCATTGTGAACTTGTAGATCTACTATTTTCAAAGAAACTTGAAACGGGACATTCTGCATAATGAGTTATTTTACTTTTGGTACTTTAAGTACATTTTCATGCCAATACCTTTGTACTTTTACTCAAGAACATTTAGAATTCCGGACTTTTACTTGTAACAGAGTATTTCTATATTTCAGCATTGATACTTTAGTAAAAATGTGAGTACTTTTTCCACCACTGCACTTGAGCCACTTTCAACCTATTACATCTGGCTATCTTTTTAGGGCATTGTCATTATAGGTGAACATTTTAAAACAATTATGTGCAACTATTCTCATCTGTAAAGATCCTCCTTTCAACCGACCGTCATCTCTCGGAGGATCTCTGGACACAGAGGCTGAAGATGAGAGCGCTCTGGCCATGCAGGGTCTGGAGGCCAGGTCCATCATCACAGGGCACTTCTGGGCACAGCCCAGCAACGACGACTTCCCAGCCAGCTGCAAGAATGCACCGGGAACCATCGTCAGGAAAGGACACCGGCGAATAACCGTTTCCATTGCTCGTGATGATCTACAGGAGAAGAAGGGGAGAGTTCATTTAGGACGGGTTGAGAATGAGATTTCAGACGACGCGTGCTTGGAGTGGACTGATGAGCGAAACCTGATGAGCGGTAAACTATTTACATGAGTGCGGGGTCATTGGATAGTTGTAAACTACTAACATAAAGTAGTGGAGATATATCATATTTTTTTTCTCATTCATTTCTCATCAAAAACATCTCAGATGCAACCAGTAAAGGGTTACATAATGCAGATGGGACAAACCTGGGTGTATGTGCAGTGTAATTTAAGGAGTCATGTCTACCGTTTGAGCGTCTCACACTGAAGGTACAACATCGTATATGACAACAATTACCCATCGATGCATATTAACAGAACAATTGTTTCAGGTCCCACAGCTGCATATCCGCCGTAGATATACTGCCCTGATTTATTTTAAAAATAATAATAATTAAACAACGAATCGACTAGTTGGTGAAACGCCTAGTGGTGGGTTTGTTGTTTTTTATGTGGCTACAGCTGGCTATTGCCCATGGTTAAATTACAGAATATGAAATGACAAGGATATTGTTCAAAAAAGAAACCGGATCTAAAAGTAGAAATAAAAGAAACACAAAGCCTCAAAATAAATCGAATCAGTTTCAGTAATCCAGTTAATCAACCACACGTAGTTCATTATCTTCAATCTATCGATAGAATCTGCAACAGAGACAGTTTAACCAAAAAACTTTAAGATGACACAATGAATACAGCTAATTTGTACAAAACATCTCGTCTCCCATTGGGAATCGTTACCTGAACACGCCCCATTCCACTTTGACTGTACAGCAAAACATCACCTGGCGAAACATGACTGAGCACTATAAAGAACTACCATATGGCATGTATACTATACTGAACTAATAACATACAGTACTATGGACACAGTATGGACACTGAAACCAGAGAGAAATGTTCAAAGCAGCCTCCCCGAGGGAGTGTGTCTGCAGTCAGCTGTCCTTGACAAGGAGAAAAAGGGAAGGCCACTTGAAGGGTTGTCATGCAACTAAAGAGATGGAAAACAGACCCCACCATACTTCATAAGACAAAGAAGAAGCAAAACCATCTGGTTTCTATTGAAACAGAACAGATACATTAAGCTATAACATCCTCAAACCCCCCCCTCCTCCACCACCACCCCTACACTAACCCTAACCCACCCCTCCCACATTACAAAACTACAGCTCAGAGGTGCATTGGGGGACAGAGCGTGCACAGCCGCACGCACGCACGCACACAAACACACACACACACACACACACACACACACACACACACACACACACACACACACATACACACACTTCTATCGAGCTATCTACAGTACATATATACTAAGTGAAAACTACCAGGTGTGTGGAAAGTAGAAGTGAGGCCTTGCTCTTGTCCCTGGGAGAAAGGTCACAGTCTGCAGTCAGCTGAGCTGACAGCTATACGGTGGCCATAAATGGTAGTCACAACATGCCTTCAATGGATTGTCAATATACTACAGCTGGGCCATATAGCAAATGTCATATTTTTGACCAAATACCTTGATATCGATATTGTGACGCTAACTTAATGTTTTGTAATTTTCCATAAAAGAAAAATAGCTGATCTACAAGATCACATGTTGTATCTTTAGCTTATAGATCTGCAAATTTTTACCATGTTGTTGACATTTGTTAAGGTATAAAATATGGCTTATGTGATTAAAACCAGGCAGACAACATTTTTGCCATATCAAGACATTACAATTATGCAAAATCCCTGATGATGTCAAGTCTCATATCATGATATTGATATTATAATATTGCTATATTGCCCCACCTGCCAGCACTACAATAGACTTTAATTTTCTGGGCCCATTTCTCATATGCCTACAATATAGGCATACCTCATATAAAGTAATCCCAATCAGCACTAAAAGAAACTGATGTTACTTTTAATATTTGTTTTTATGTTCTTACAACATTGTACTGCTGCTTTCCTGGACAGAACTCCTTGGGGGGAAAAATCTGATAAATAAAAATGTATAATCATGAAAGTTAGAAATCAAACGAAACCTGAGCATAATAGACTAGTTCTAGGAACTAAATCAAACAAAGATCACATAAAAGAAATACCAATTCGTCACTATTCGAACTATATTCATTCATCATAATCAAACCCAGTTCTAGATCAGCATAAACACTGACGCTGAGGCGAGGGAATAACTGAAAAATTAAACAAGGACACATTTATCTTCATCATAAACACATAAAGTCATATTAGGTTTAGATGACTGGTGGCGGGCTTGTGTAAGCAAGCTCACCACTGATATAATGAGTAGCCTACAGTAGGCTACATTATGATATTAAGCTAATATCCTCTCAGAACACTCAAATAATGTAGTAGCTGACCTGTTTTCCTCCTAATTGTTCTGGGCTGTGCCGAGGTATTGATCTTGACTTTTGAGTCCTCAGTATTGTTGTAGTTCAGTGAATGATTCTCTGAGTCAGACAGTGAGTCAGTCTGCCGGTGTCTAGCTGGCGTGACGCGGATGATGACGTAACTGAAGCGTGTTTCGCAACAGCGCAGTTTAGAGCCCATAGCCCGGGGTCGGCTCGTGCTGTCATTGGCTACTTGATTGCCAGGCAACCCCCACCTCACGAGGGTTGCCAACCGCCCAACCCTCCTGGATTCTGCAGGAGTCTCCTTGATTTCAACCAACCACATCTCCTTGACCTTGAGAATTCATTGATTGTCATTTCTTCTGAATTTCTCCTTGATTTGGTATCAAAGTTCCAAAATGTACTAGAACACAGGAAATCTACTCTGTAAAAAAGTTTCTGGGGGACTACCCCAGACCCCCAGATCCCCAGCTTGGGGTGTGTGGTCAGTGCATGCAATCATACAGAGCTATTGGCTTTTAAGTAATGAATGGATATTATTAAAGATACCCTTAAACATTGCTTCAGTCATCAAATCTATTTCTGTAGGCCCACTTTTTGCGTTTGAATGGATGAAATTGTACCCATTTTCCAATGCTAGTAAAATAAGCCTGATAAAAGTATCCAACTCACAAAATTCACCAGAACGAGCCCGCTGATTTCAATGAGAGCCCGCTGGACCAGCTTGTGAACAAACAACAAACAACAATTGTGTCCTTTGTCAGTTAATCAGTTCAGGAATATAAAAGAAGACATATCACAGATTGTTTTCTAATCACTTGTTTTTTGACATGCACACTGTACGATTTTATTGAGGCCGAGGTCGCGGCCGAGCGTCTGAGCAGTGCCATGCATCGTTTCTGGCTCAGCAGTATTGCTTTGGTGTAAGGAGGGTGCCAATAGACACGGCGGCCATGTTTCTATGAAGTCAATTAAAGTAGCCACCTCGGGTGGCGGCACTTTCAATGCTAAATTCCAATATGGCCGCCGTGTGAATATGGTCTATGATGGACAGTCTCGCGATACTTTGGCATGTTCAGATACGTACTTGTGGTCATTAGATACCTACCTCAATAAAATTATACAGTGTACACTTTGAAAAGCAACACAGCAGAAAACAATGTGTGATATGTGTTATTTTATTTCCCTGGGTTGAGTATTTTATAAAGGTCACAGTCGTTCAGAAATAGTGTTTGTTCATAAGCTGGTCCACCTGGCCCTCATTGACTCCAATGTATTCCACTGAACACCCAGCTGCAGTTTGCCTTTTTCCCTGTCCAACAGGCAGATTGGCTCTGGGAGGCTCCCAGAGCAACGAATCTGCCTGTTGGACAGGGAAAAATGAGATGACAGCACATTATTTTAATGGTAACAGGAAAAGTAGGCACTAATATAAGGAAGAGTGGAACCTCAATGTAGCATTGGTTATTTGTCCAAAATGTTGAAATATAAAATATTTGGAAAACAGTCTTGTAATGTAAAGTATACCTCAAACAGTCTGTTTTGATGCTGCTACCGGTTTACTACTAACTTCCAGGAACTGAATTATTTATGATTGAACCGATTGATCTCGAATGGAAGAACTGACGTCAGCTGTCTGACCAACAGCTAGCCTATCACAGCCTATCCGTCTCTCCAGGCCATGGGATCTACATTACATGTGCGGCACATGCATGCGCATGCCACGCCTGCCAACAGTCTCGTGACGACCTATACATAACCTACTGTCTATGTACAGTACATAATCACAGCTATGAGTGTTGCATAACTCAACATGGTTATGTCACTGCTAGTCTCACGAGTCAGACTGTTGTTGTCTCCCACAATTTTAAAATGCTTGTGGAATAGTTGTCGGGCCACGCGAGACTATGTCAATGTTATCTCAAGGATACATGCAGGATTCAGGGAGGGTGGGCACTAGGGAAATCTGGCCACCAGTTTTTGGGGTAAATCAGTGCACCAGAGGCACCGAGTCTTTTGGAAGAGTGGGCACTTTAGGGGAGAAGAGTGGGCACTAGAGGTGCCCAGTCTTCAAAGAGAAGTGGGCACTTTGGGGGGAGAAGAGTTGGTGCCTTCAAGTTGCATGGAAACCTTTCTAAAGAATAATAATAATAATAACTAGAAAATGTGCTCCTCGGAGCACAGGTCTCCGCCGGTACTGTTCCTGATTAATCCTGTCTTACCTATTTATATTACATATTGTCACGTGTCACTTGACCAATGTTAGCTTGATCCCGTTAGCTTGACCAATGTTACCTCACTTCCAAAAGTGACACACCTATTTATAGGATTTTATTCCGTCATGCGTCTCGCTAGCCAATCAAAAGCATTGGCGACAACATATTGTCACGTGTCACGTGAAGCTTGACCAATGTTAGCTTGGCTGGGGGGGGGGACACACAGCGTGACGGGAACGAAAACATACTCTCCACCTCTGGCGGAGACAATAAATGAAATTGGTATGGCGCGTAATGTAGTGTGGGTACCTGCTTCACCTCTCTCTCACCTATGGGGGCCCTTAATTGGCCTGAAAAAGGTAGCAGTTGCATACACCTACAATAATAATAATAATAATAATAAATATAGCTGCAAGCAGCAATGAGCGGTTTCGAGAAAACTGGCAGAGTGGCAGACTGGCAGACTGGCAGACTGGCAGACTGTGACAGAGTGGCAGACTGGCAGACTGTGACAGAGTGGCAGACTGGCAGACTGTGACAGACTGGCAGACTGGCAGACTGGCAGACTGTGACAGAGTGGCAGACTGGCAGACTGGCAGACTGTGACAGAGTGGCAGACTGGCAGGCTGGCAGACTGTGACAGACTGTGGCAGACTGGCAGACAGACAGACTGTGGCAGACTGGCAGACTGGCATACAGACAGACAGTGACAGAGTGGCAGACTGGCAGACTGGCAGACTGTGACAGACTGGCAGACTGGCAGACTGTGACAGAGTGGCAGACTGTGACAGAGTGGCAGACTGGCAGACTGTGACAGAGTGGCAGACTGGCAGACTGGCAGACTGTGACAGAGTGGCAGACTGGCAGACAGACAGACTGTGACAGAGTGGCAGACTGGCAGACAGACAGACAGACAGACAGACAGACAGACAGACAGACAGACAGACAGACAGACAGACAGACAGACAGACAGTCAGTGACAAAGTGGCAGACTGGCAGACTGGCAGACTGTGACAGAGTGGCAGAGTGGCAGACTGGCAGACAGACAGACTGTGGCAGACTGGCAGACAGACAGAAAGACAGTGACAGAGTGGCACACTGGCAGACTGTGACAGAGTAGCAGACTGGCAGACTGTGACAGAGTGGCAGACTGGCAGACTGTGACAGAGTGGCAGACTGGCAGACTGTGACAGACTGGCAGACTGGCAGACTGGCAGACTGTGACAGAGTGTTAGACAGACAGACAGACAGACAGACAGACAGACAGACAGACAGACAGACAGACTGTGACAGAGTGGCAGAGTGGCAGACTGGCAGACAGACAGACAGTGACAGAGTGGCAGACTGGCAGACTGGCAGACTGTGACAGAGTGGCAGACAGACAGACTGTGGCAGACTGGCAGACAGACAGACAGTGACAGAGTGGCAGACTGGCAGACTGGCAGACAGACAGACAGACAGACAGACAGTGACAGAGTGGCAGACTGGCAGACAGACAGACAGTGACAGAGTGGCAGACTGGCAGGCAGACAGACAGACAGTGACAGAGTGGCAGACTGGCAGACAGACAGACAGTGACAGAGTGGCAGACTGGCAGACAGACAGACAGACAGACAGACAGTGACAGAGTGGCAGACTGGCAGACAGACAGACAGACAGTGACAGAGTGGCACACTGGCAGACAGTGACAGAGTGGCAGATTGGCAGACAGACAGTGACAGAGTGAGAGAGAGGCAGACAGACAGACAGGCTACCAGGAGTATGTTTGTAACAAAGTAAGAATTCCAAATAATGATCACCTCAATGCATTGTTGGGGACAGGGATCAAACCAGCGACCTATGGATTCACAGGCTGCCTCTCTTCTTATTGAACTAGAAATATAGCCTCCCTGATGGTGTCTGTTGATATCTATAGGTTTTTCAGTCCGTTATGAACCAAGCCTCTGTTCTGCTAACTACTCTAGATTACTGGTTGACAAATATTTAGCAATAAAGTTTTGTTTTGTGTTCTTGGAATGGAAAGTAGTGAAAATAGTTGATCTACAAGCTGACAATGTGTTGCTATCTGAAAAGTTGTGAGATTGTAGATTGGCTATTTTCACAAGAAAGTATGTTGTACATAAAAAAAAACTAATCTCAAAAAAGCATTTCATGTTATTGTTTAAACATTGCACATGTCTGAATTAACAGGGTCATGTTTTGTACAATGCAATTTAAATGTAAACTGTAATCAGTGGGATTTGAACCAGGGACCTTCGGCACATGAGGCTCACACTCTACTGGTGGAGCTATTGAATCCACAGCATCAGAGAGTGAGAAAGGAGAATCCAACAAAACAAAACAAAAGGGCGAATGAAGTACGTCATACATTGAAAATAACTACTTTCAAGTATGCATTTCTCGTCATCTTTAACAATTGCACATGTATTCATTGATACAGTCATGTTGTGTGCAATGCAATTATAATGAAGTCTACATGAGGTGGGATTCGAACTAGCAACCCTGTGGTTTCAAGGCAGATGATTAAGCGATCAAGCTATTGAACCAACACACCTGAACCTGTGAAAAAGGGCCTCAAACATTTATTTGACACAGTTTCACGCAAATTGCTCAGAAATCCTGGATTTAAATGTTTTTCAAACTGCTCAAAATTGCAGACAATCTAAGGGCAGAGCTTACTGGTCAAAGTGATACATGTGTTCCTCATGAGTCAAGGCACATGTGTAAGCAGGTTTAACGGCTGTCGGCCAAACGAGGCATGACTTTTGCCTGTTTAAAGTTTGCATTTTCAAAAAATTGCTATAGCGCCCCCCTTTGACCAATTGGAGTAAGATTGGTTTCAGTGATACTTGGAATGACCCTCTACAATATTGCAAAGTGTCAAACAAATGTGAGTCTGCATGTATGTGTTAGGGGCAGATGAATAATTGTCATAAAACTGCAATTTTCATTGGCTTATAAAAGCTTGACGTTTTCACTTATGGAAAATCCGCTTGCTCACGTCTGTCGGCATTGGTCCAAAGTTCATGTGTATACAGTTTCGTACAGATTGCTCAATCTGTACGAAAGAAGAGTCTTTTTTACTGCTTTTTACTGCTTTTCATAGAATTCGAAATGGTGGGAGATCTAAAGGTCAGAGGTCAAAAGTCAAACAGTGAAAGTTGTTAGGCATGAGGAGACGCATGTGTGCATCGAAGTCTCATGGCTGTAGGTCAAACAGGGCATGAGTTGTACCTGTTCAAAGTTGGCATATTTCAATTGAGTGCTACAGCGCCACCCTTTGGCCGATGGTTGTGAGTTTCGGGTCTTCGCCGTTTGGCATAGCCCTCTACCATATTGCCGAATTTCATAAAAAGTGACCACGCGGTTAGGCCAGAACTGGCAAAACCGGCGGAAGAATAATGAACTCTTACAGATGTAATAAGGCTTCGAGCCTATTGGCCTCGAAACCTTAACTAGAAAAAGTGCTCCTCGGAGCACAACTCTCCGCTGTTGGGAATGTTGGGAATGTTCTATCTGTATAAGTGTCTTATCCGTCCTGTCTGTATAAGTGTCCTATCCCTCCTGTCTGTATAAGTGTCCTATCCGTCCTGTCTATGTAAGTGTCCTATCCGTCCTGTCTGTGTAAGTGTCCTATCCGTCCTGTCTGTGTAAGTGTCCTATCCAATTGTTACAGTATCCGCCATTTCTCAACCATTTCGTGATTGTTCCTGTCTTACCTCACTCTTACCAGACTTGTGTTGGGAATGTTGGGAATGTTCTAATTCTTATGTTCTAACTGTCCTATCCATCCTGTCTGTATAAGTGTCCGATCCGTCCTGTCTGTATAAGTGTCCTATCCGTCTTGTCTGTGTAAGTGTCCTATCCCTCCTGTCTGTATAAGTGTCCTATCCGTCCTGTCTGTGTAAGTGTCCTATCCGTCCTGTCTGTATACTGTAAGTGTCCTATCCGTCCTGTCTGTATACTGTAAGTGTCCTATCCGTCCTGTCTGTATACTGTAAGTGTCCTATCCGTCCTGTCTGTGTAAGTGTCATATCCCTCCTGTCTATGTAAGTGTCCTATCCGTCCTGTCTGTGTAAGTGTTCTATCCGTCCTGTCTGTATAAGTGTCCTATCCGTCCTGTCTGTATAAGTGTCCTATCCGTCCTGTCTGTATAAGTGTCCTATCCGTCCTGTCTGTGTACTGTAAGTGTCCTATCCGTCTGTGTAAGTGTCATATCCCTCCTGTCTATATAAGTGTCCTATCTGTCCTATCTGCCAATTATGTATCAGCCATGCAGCCATTTCGTGATGGTTCCTGTCTTACCTCACTTTGACAGTGGCAAAGACACTGTCAAAGTGACGCCATGTATTTATACAGTATTTCACCGTATTGTCACGTGTCACATGAGGCTTGACCAATCGGTGTCATATTTAGAAAGTGAAAACAATACTCTCCTGCGGAGAGTAATAATAATAACTTGAATTGCCTTTCTGAAACCCAAGGACGCTACAGTACACAAAATAAACAAATTAATTGCCAAAAGCCTGAGTAAATAGAGTACAGAAGTCCTGACGTCAACTCGTTCATCCCCGGGTTCGTAAAGTAATTTCGCTATGGAGAACAACATTGGGTTATCTTAGAATTGTCTCATATAGAATTGTGGTCCAAAAATAAACAAACTGTCTCAGCAATATTGTCAGGGAGGAGGTTCTGTATCGTTTATGATAGTCAGTCAATGAGGCGCAGTTTACAGAGCTAGTTCAGGCCAGGCAACTCAGGGATTGGGCCATCCGACCAGGTGTCTAAGTCACATGCATTTTTCTCCTGGTCGGGTGGTTAAAGGTACTGCGCTATTACAGTACCTGCTCACTCTGTCTAGCTGAGCTGACGTGCTTCGCTACCGCTGCTGCTGCTGTGATCGTGCTGCTCGCTGCTTACCTGCATGCTGCTGTCCATGAAAGTCATCCCACCCGCCTCCCCGGCATCCACCTGTAGGCTCTGTTTCTAGATCCCCATGGGGGTTTAATTCATTCCCTGTAAATGCTATTTGGCATGTAACATTCATTAGGATGTTATTCTTACAGGGAATGAATGGATTCAGATGCCTGACGCCAAACTATGCTTCCTCATGCTTTCTATATCTATGCTCAAGCTCGCTTAATAAATATATATTCTAATCCAATCCAATTGTTGTCTGACTGAATTATATTTGATACAGTCTGTTTCTGGCGAAAATTTTACCAATTTGGCGGAAGTAACATTAGCGTTTTCTCACCGTCAGTTGATGCTTCATATCCATAAGAGTAAAACCGCCAGGGTCATTTGTTTATTTTTGGAACACAGTTCTTATTTGACGCAATATTAAATACATCTATGGGGATTCAGAATGGGGGTGGAAAACCGCGAACCAGGTAGACAAACCTAGGATGTGTAAATTACGTCAGACTTCGGTGCTCTATAGAGCGTGCCAAAAATCCTGAAGGGGGCGTCAACAAGTGTCTTTTGGTAGCAGCGGACATCTTTGAGGGGTATAAACCAGGTTGACTTAACATTGGCCAAAACAAATATGTCTGCGCTACTATGCCGCGCCCCCCCCGTGGTGACGACACGTTGGCACGCTCTATAAGTGTCTCTTCAGTGCGGACTTGAAAGAGTCCAGTGTTGGCGTCTGGCGAATCTCCATTGGGAGAGAGTTCCAGAGGTCAGGGGCTGCCACACTGAAAGCTCTATCGCCAAGGGTCCGCTTGTTGCTGTGAGGGGTGGTGAGGAGCCCCAAGTCAGAAGACCTCAGTCCCGCGCTGGGGTGTAATCATTGAGGAGGTCCGAGCCCACAATGTGTCGCAACGCAATTCATTGTCGGCTTGTAGATCGGCTATTTTCGGCAAAGAAATTTGGTGTAGATGGGGAAAAAGCGATCCAAGTGCAGTTGTAATTCAAGTCTGTTTCTCTAAGAATAGAAGTTTTAAGTGGTTAAGTACTAACAACAACAAAGCTGCATTCCAGCAGACAAATGAGGAAAAAAATAGCCTAAGTGTCGCGCTCCAATGCGTCTTTGCTTTATCATACATGCAAATGCATGACAGACAGGTGCAAAACGCTTTATGTGGACACAAACCCTAATTCCCACTATGGTGGATTTACCTAGTGCCCAATCTTCCAAGGTGTGGTGGCCACTCCTCTGAGGTACCCAGATTTCCTGGTACCCATTCTGTTTTGGTGCCCAGATTTCTCTAGCGCCCACTCTTCCTAGGCCTGGTGCCCACTCTTCCTGTTACCTTTCTCAAAATCATCGTCATTTCTTTCATTATCATGATCATAAAAATCATCACCGTCATCATATTTAATAACCTTAATAACAATATAGGGAATGGAACTAAACTGGCATGAGAAATCCTCAAGTGTAGCAGACACAGCCATAAAACCATATAACTATATATTATGCATAAACATCAACAGATATATTTAAATAAACTTAAAAACAAAAACATATGCATTGAAATCAGGCAGGTGCATCAAAAATAATGGTCAAAAAGTTAATAATTGTATACTTGGTGAAAGTGAAAATAGCACAAAATAGGGAGGCCAGGTTGAAATGGTTTGAAGAGTGTGGACAACAATGAGGAAATAATTATGGAAAATATGACCTTTCTGTTTTTTTCATCCAGCTGTTGTCATACAGATGAATGGGGGGGGGACAATTAAGTCAATGGAACTAAACCAAAAAACTGACATGTCAGGAACATGACTTGGATCAGTTGACTTCTTCCACAAGGTGGCGGCCTCGCACTCACAGCCAGCCTCCATAACGCAGCTTGTTGGGCAGGTAGACGCTGGTGAGGAAATCGGGGGCTATGGCCGTAAGGGACTGGATCTCAGCCTTGACTTTCTCCTGCTGCATCAGTTCCATCTACAACAAGAGCAAACACGCACTAGCCTCCAGAGATGCACCAGACGACGACGCGCACGTGACGCCATGCACAGCACGCCACGCAGAGCCAGGTGTTTTCTTATCTACAGCAGCTATTTCACAACAGAGCTGCTTGTATCTCTGTTTGTATCCTAAATACCAGGGAGCTAAGAGCCCTCACACACACACACACACACACACACACACACACACACACACACACACACACACACACACACACACACACACACACACACACACACACACACACACACACACACACACATTCCTCAGTGGTGTGTCACACCTGTAACACATCTGTATGGTTAAAAACGCTCAGGAGACACAGAGAGAGAGCTATGGTTTCACAATTTTGCGTGTGACAGCTTCTGGTGCAACAGGTTAAACTATTACAAAGAATTACACGCCATCGGAGGGCTTTCAAAAAACACGCCATTGCAGGGCTTTTAAATGATACACGCCATCGCAGGGCTTTCAAATGACATGCCATGGCAGGGCTTTTCATGCCCAAGGTTGTCTCTGACTCTCTATACTGCCCATTTCTCAGTGTGGTCCGAGCAACACTGCGACATATGTTTATCACCTTCCATCATCATGCCAGTTGTTGTCGTTACCGTCATGACATTTTAGTTGATGATTCATTGGTCCGATAAATAATTGAGATCAATGATTTAGTTGTGTTTCTGGCGTTGAACATTGTAACATATAAATGAAAATTACATTTCTGTTTGCCTTTTAAGCTTTTAATAACTGAAATATACAAAGAAATGACTCAACAATGACCAGTTTCAATAATCAAAATAAAATAAATTCCAATGTTCAAAAAGTTATTAATTGTATACTTGGTAAAAGTGAAAATGCAGATCTACAAGCTTGCGTAGTGAGCTTGTATACCGGCTGTTTTTGAAATTATTAGAAAATGTATGGACATTTTTCAACATTTTTGAAAATCTTTGCCCTAAATGCTCAAAATACGGAGGTCAGGTTGAAAGTGGTTAGAGGAGTGTGGACAACAATGAGGAAATAATTACATGAACTTTCTGTTAATTTCATTCAGCTGTTTTCATAAGATGAATGGAAACAATTGAAATGATTTATTACGCAAAATTATTGTGAATACTGTACCTAATTGCGATCAGGTGATTATTTAATAATTGTGACAGGCCTCGCCACCATCACTATGCCAGTGTGTCTCACCTGGACGATATGATTTCAAATCAGTATCACGATTGGGGACAGACCCCCACTTAGAAACACCCCCACTTAGAAACACCCCCACTTAGAAACACCCCCACTTAGAAACACCCCCACTTAGAAACATCCCCACTTAGAAACATCCCCACTTAGAAAAACGGACCCCCCATCATGCTATTTTATTATTGTCTCCGCCAGGCCGAAAGGCATGGCGGGAGAGTATGTTTTTTAATATATATTAGTATTATTTATTATTATTATTATTATTATTACCCTTATTATTATTATTATTATTACCCTTCTCGTTATCATTGTTATTATGCTATTTTATTATTAATATATATATATTATTATTATTAGTACCGTTAGTACCCTTATGACAATTATTATTATTATTATGCCATTATTATTATTGATAATAATATGATGCTATTTAATGATAACAATAATAGTAATATTAATAGTAATATTAATAATGAGAACAATAAAGACAGCTGGAATTTAACTCATTTACTTAAGTAATGTACTTAAGTACGCTTTTGAGGTATTTGTACTTTACTTGAGTATTTCCAATACTTTTACTTCTACTCCACTACATCTCAGAGGCAAATATTGTACTCCACTACAATTATTTGAAAACTTTAGTTACTAGTTACTTGTCAGATATATATTATGAAACATATATTAACCACTTTAGCCCTATTTTATACTTAGGCTATTTGAAAATAGCAGATATACAAGCTTGCATCGCACGCACACACACACACACACACACACACACACACACACACACACACACACACACACACACACACACACACACCCCTCTCTCTCTCTCTCTCTCTCTCTCTCTCTGTCTCTGTCTCTGTCTCTGTCTCTCTCTGTCTCTCTCTCTCTCTCTCTCTCTCTCTCTCTCTCTCTCTCTCTCTCTCTCTCTCTCTCTCTCTCTCTCTATATAATATATATATATATATATATATATATAGATATATATATATATATATATATATATATATTCTTTTTTTACGTGGTCTGCTCTTTTTTTCTCTCTACACCGATAGCTCTTTGCCAAAAATAGCCGATCTACAACCGCACAATGCCTAGCACTATGAGGCGTTGTGAGTAAATCCTCTAATAGTGACCTCTATTCAATGAAAAACCTCCCTTCTAATAGAAGTATGTCTGAAGACTCTCGCCTCTATGCTACGATATTACGCCTGCCTGCCGTTCAAATCACTGTGACACAGAGTAATATATAAGACAACATTTAAGTAAAGTAGCCTACTTGAGTAAATGTAGGCTACTTAACGCTGCTCAGCGCGTCTGCAGAGGTGTAAAGTAACTACCCTACTTTACACCTCTGCAGACGCGCTGAGCAGCGTTGCCAGATTCTGCGAGAGAATAAGCAACACTGCTAGTGGCTCCCCATTGGCTTAGACTTGTCACATGACCTGTCTAAGCCAATGTGGAGCCTAGCAGTGTTTGCCAGATTCTGCGAAACAAATCAGCAAATCAGACCCCACCAGCGTGTGGTCATGCCAAGGACCCCCAACATTTAATGTAGGCTACTTGTCTGCAGAACACAGCATTCCATGCGCTTTCTCTCTCTCCCTCCTCTCTGGGGTCCACGGCCAAATACATATCATTTGTGATTTGTGGGGTTCCTGACATGAAGGTGCCCCCCCCCATCCTCTGAGTGGAACACCTACCGTAACAGCGGAATTTTACACGTGCGTAATTACGCACATAAGTGCATGTAACATAATAATACACAACGTTGTGCTGTACATATAGCTCACTGTAGGCTAACATTCTTGGGGTCTTCTTAGCATTGTGAGCTTGTAGATCGGATATTTTTGGCAAAGAGCTTGACCGGACCTCTAGTTAGTTATAAATTAAGAATGTATTATTAATGATTAAAAAAGGGGGGGGGGGGTGATCTTTCACCTATACCAGAATAAACCATGGGCCTATTTAGCGCGTGCTGCTGCACATCCCTGCCTGGGTGCACAGTATAGGCAAAGTTCACAGCTTTCCTTCTCTCCTAATTCCCCACAAATAGTCCCCAGCAGCTGGCTGGGACCGAGAGCAAGCTGCCATTCAGTCCATGATTGATTGAGGTGATTGAGATGGACATCATGATTTCTCCATGAGTCTTTTAAGTACTTTGCTTAAGAGGAAAAAAACAATAACAATTAAATAGGTGTGGATGGCTTCAGTCAATGAATCAACAGCGGTCGTTAGCTCCCCACTGGGAGATCAGAAAAGAATGATGGCCCATTCGCGCGCGCACACATCAAAGGTGGTTAGGATCAAAGGCACTTAGTTTGTAAACAGACGCACGAGAGAGAGAGAGAGAGAGAGAGAGAGAGAGAGAGAGAGAGAGAGAGAGAGAGAGAGAGAGAGAGAGAGAGAGAGAGAGAGAGAGAGAGAGAGAGAGAGAGAGAGAGAGAGGGGGGGGGGAGAGAGGGGGAGAGAGAGAGAGAGAGAGAGAGAGAGAGAGAGAGAGAGAGAGAGAGGGCGCGTAGGTGTGTTACGGCCGCGGACCTTTGACAGACAGACATCCGTCGGAGCACAGTCAGCACCGTCAGCACACTCACTCGCACCAAAAGTAGCCGATCTACAAGCTCACAACACCTTGCAGCGCCAGGCATTGT
>NC_139947.1:13619301-13632315 GCF_963454915.1 Gymnoscopelus microlampas | reverse complement strand
CTGTAAAGTCGCTTGTAAATACTGGTTGCGGATTGGTTCTCAAATACTTTCATGTCAAGGACCCCCCAAATTAATATGCATTTGTCTGCAGAACCCCATCTGAAAATATTTGATGCCATACAAGATTTGTGTTGTTAAAATGTTTAAAAAAATATTCAATTTCTTTCCCAAGATTTTCTTGAAATAGCAGATCTACAAGCTCACAACGCGCCACGATCGGCTATTTTCAAAAAGCCGATGCTCATGTAGCCTAGTCGCTTCTTTTGGGCTTGTTTTCATAGACCTGGTTGCTTATTTCTCTCGCAACACCTGGCAACACTGGTCCTGCCGTGAGATGGGACCAGATGGGAGAGATACTGGTCTGGGAGGGGATGGAGCAATTACGCCTGGGAGGAGAGATCACATGGACGGAAACCATCGCCAGACGCACCGCCATGACACGCTGGTCAGGTGCTTCATCTGTTGTCTCCACGGACTAAAGCAATGAAATATCTCACGGCCAAGCAGCGATTTCTCAAAACAGTCGTGAAAGGAGCCCGTCACGCAAGCGCTTCATTTCCTAAACATTAGGAGAAATTATATAAAATGATGATGTTTTGGTATTAGCGTTCTTAAACCACGTTCTTGCTGTTTCTGCTTTTTATGGAAGATGCTTTGAAACATTGTATTCTATTGCTAGTTTGACCAATTCAAATACTCTTTAATCTTCAAATGACTTTAATATACATTATTCCTGTAGGGCTTGACTTTACCAGCTAAACAAAGACATGCCAGCCTCTATGGAATCTAAATGACTGAAATCAGCCGTGGCGACAGAGAACTTGAATCCACGTGTAACGTCATGTGTACCGTGAGGATCGCCGTCCACCAGAGCGAATGAGGGGATGTGTAGCCTGTCCCAAAGCTTTCGCACCATCAGCCGGGTGTTTACATCCGGAACGCCTTTACCCTGACACACACACAGACACAAATGTGAAATAAAGAATGAAAACAGCCACATCAAATAGTTCAAAAACAGCAACAGTATGAAATAAAAATATGGACACACTGTGATCATGATGCATGGACCCATTTTGGAGCAGAAGTCATCATCAAGCAATCTTTGGAAGGTGGCGTCCTTCTCCACGATTAGCACAAACTTTGCTGATGATACAATATCTGTTCTGGGTCAAGGTGTACTTGAAGCACAACCCTGTACACCCCCCCCTCCCCCCTACACACTGAAAAAAAGTCCATCATGGCTAAGATATTATATTTCTGTGTAAGAGAAACAAAAGTCCTGAGCAAACATAATAAAAGGATACTCCTGATTCCGGCAACATGTGATGAAACTGGAACGACCTGAAAACAAAAAGACATGAATGAATGCATGAATCATTTGGATCAAATGCTTCCATATCTATTTGAAACAACAATAAAAAAAAACATTATGAATAAACATTGGTGTAGTCTGCTGTGGATTGTGGCCAGACAGACGGAGCACATTAAGTAATACATGTCTGGCTCATTCTTAATTTATGCTTCGTTGTACGACGCTGTCGCCGGCCGAAAGTAGCAGATCTATACAATCTGTATAACTCATCGTGTTGTGAGACTCGTTGTGAGCTTGTTGGTCTGCTATTGTGGTGCTGTTGCTTTGGGAAGCAAAACTTTAGTGAGTGTTGTTGGACAGACATCCCTTAACATTGTAAGATGAACACATTGTCATGTCAAATGTATTTGGCTAATAACACATTCTCATGTGAAACGTATTTGGTTAATAACACATTCTCAGACAGTATCAAACGTATTTTGGTTAATATTACATTCAGCTCATACTGATTTAGGAACATACAGTGGAGCAGGAATGGCAGTCAACCTTGGTACCGTCCTCCTCCAAGTAACACAGATCGCCTGAGATTAATCCCTTGGAAGTGGCCAACTGGTGATAGTTACACATGGTCACACACACACACACACACACACACACACACACACACACACACACACACACACGCACACACGCACGCACGCACGCACGCACGCACGCACGCACGCACGCACGCACGCACGCACGCACGCACGCACGCACGCACGCACACACACACGCACGCACACATTATGTACACAAACTTTTGACACTGCCTCTTTGACTCAAGTTTAATTCAATTGCCGTTTGATCACGAGAACCATAAGAGAATTGTTCCACAGGTGTTTCCCTGAGATATGAGGCAGAAAGAATTCTTAAAACACTAAACTCACTAACACGTTGCATGTGTTGGACTTGAACTCACCATAACAAAGCATATCAAAAGAGGTTTTGCTACAGGGTTTAATACACATGTGAGTATTAACCCTTTTCACACACAGTCACACATGTAACCTTCCCCACCACCACCTAGGGCCTGGGGCGATATGTCCATATTATTTTGATATTGTGACATGAGACTAGATATTGTCTGGGTTTTGGGATATTGTAAAATTGTCATAATGGAAAAGGTGCTGGTTTTTCCTGGTTTTAATCACTTAACCACTGTAGCGTCCATATTCTGGGACAAGCTCAAATTAAGCAAAAATAGCAGATCTACAATTTCACAACACGCCGCAATACGACGCATTGTGAGCTTGTAGATCGGCTATTTTCGGCGAACAGATTTGGTGTTGAGGGAAAATAAGAGCGGACCTAGTGCAGAGCCCTTGGGGACCCCGGTCAACTAAATACTGTATAGGGTTCAAGTGGTTAAAGGGATAGTTCACCTAAAAAAAATCTTTTTATCTATTGATTAGCCACCTCATGGAGACTTGAATTCATGGATATTTTTTTTGTTTTTGATGCATTCCTAAGCCAATAATTTGATGACCAGCGGACCGAAAGGCAGCGGTTCCGGTAGCAGACACAAAGGAGACTCTTTGTGTCTCCGTCCGCTGTCAGTCATCAAATTATTGGCTTAGGAATGGGACAAAAACAAAAAAATATCCATGACTTCAAGTCTCCATGGGGTGACTAATCGATAGAAAAAAAGTCATTTTGGTGGTGAACTATCCCTTTAAGCCCTATTTCACTATAAAGGACCAAACCACCAAACAATATGCGTTTAACAAAATGTATTAACGAAAATAAGAAAGAATGAAACGATGAACGAAGCGATGAACAAACAAAATGAAGATGATCCACAACGGATCACCTGGCCATCCATTATCTTTAAGCCGAGGTGGGGAAGCTTCAGGGATCTGCCGTGGCTCCCGGCGCAACAAACCGGGTTCTGAAGCTTTTGGGGGTTCGTCGAACCCCCCAAAAGCTTCAGTTTAATGGAGATGAGATTGAGCGACCTTGAGATCTTGGAGATCTGATCTGATTGTGAAGACCCACCCCATGATTTGGATGGAACCATGAACGAGAGGCGACGACCAGATTCCAAAGTGAAGAGAGGATCTGTAGGAGATCTACAAGCTCACAACGTGAGCTTGTAGAACTGCTATTTCCACTATTTTTGAAAATGTTTGAAAATAAATAAAACATTTTCAACATGGAAACGATTATGACTAAATATTAAAAAATAAATGCGATTAGGCAATTATGTAATAATTGTGACAGGCCTAACCACATGGAGTTTCCTTCGAGGAACCCTGAGCATGCAGGAGATGTCATCCACGATTAAATCCACAGTTCTCTGAGAGACAAACAGCATTGTGTCACTGTAATAGATGTCCCTGTAGAAACAGAAATGTTCCTGTCAAGGGCAACTTTGGCAAATGCGGCACTGTTTAATATACTTCAATTATAAATAAAACCTACATAAAGTCAATACCAAACCGCTCATTCAATATGGTTTGGCCTAACCACTTGACCACTTAAGCCCTACTTAAGCCCTACTGTCGGACAGCAAAAATAGAAGTTCTACAAGCTGCAAAAACTACATTTTTGGAACTTTTAAAAATATTTTCACCTATAATGACATGGCCAAACTAGAGGTTTAAAAGTGGTTCATCTGGCTGTACTGAGTGGCATTTTAAATGTGCAGATTTGAAAATAGATCACCTTTTTGTTGCATAAGAGTTGCTCTGGACAAGTTTGTAGATGATGGACAGAATCTTGACAACGTGCGCTACAAGTTGAAAGACAAACAAATCAATTTTAAAGGAGCATGACGGTGGTCTGGCATGTTTATGATCCAGACTATACTTGTGTGTTTTTCTTTTTCTTTTCAAGGAAGCAACTGGATTCCATTTATTTCAGTACAATACAAAAAGCTACTTGCAAAGACTTGAAACTTGCTTGAGATACAGTGAGTAGGTAATCTATATATAAGTCCAGTATTGATACATTGGATTCAATTACATAATTTACCCTACAGACCTGGTTTACTATTGTCAAGTAGTTAAAAATAGAAAAACAATCTAAAAGACTGACATGGGTAGCCTATGATACAGCATTTCAACCAGGGAAAATGGAACAGAGATTCAAACATTGGACGTATAGAGGGATTACAGTACCTCCTTTTCTAAAATAATGCTATTTCAGACCTTGTAATTATATATTATATATATGTCAGAGTATGATCGGAAAACCAGTCAGATTGAAAAAGGTGCACTCGGTTTCACCGACGTAGGTGCGCCGTCTGAAGGTGACTTGAGCCACTGGTGGCACCGCCGAGCGAGCTCAGGCGAGCGAGTCGCCGTGCCGAGTGTTGCGAATTCACCTTCAGTCGACTCAGCGCCGTCCGAGTTGTGTCCCGATAGGGACAGAATCGTAAATCATCGTCCCCCCTAGTCTCGGTACCTCCGAGACGTCTTTTTTTTCTTTATAAAGGGGTGCGCCACCCGCCGCGGAGAGCGCGGGAGGTGAACCTCGAAGAAAACGAGCACTCCTTTTTCAATATAACTGTTTTTTAAATCATACTGTAACATACATACACATATATATACATATAAATACTGTGTGTGTGTGTGTGTGTGTGTGTGTGTGTGTGTGTGTGTGTGTGTGTGTGTGTGTGTGTGTGTGTGTGTGTGTGTGTGTGTGTGTGTGTGTCTTCCAATACTTCCAATACTTGACAGCTTTCATTTTTCTCAGAAACTTCAAAACTATCAAAAGCAGTTGGGAACACCCCAAACATGCTGGAGGAATTGTGATGAAAGAGAAGCAAACCACTATCATGTATTTTGGGGGTTGTTTCAGGTATCCAAACTTTCTGGAATGATGTCTGGCAGAAAATACACCAGATTCTAAGTTTACAAATACCAAGGTCCTGTTTAGTTCTGGATCTGGAAGCTCGTACCAAATGAAGTGACAGATACCTTTTGAAAATAGGTATTGCAGGCTTTGCAGCAGGCATAAAGCTCATTATGGAAATGGTTCCAGACGAAGCCCAAGTCTGCAGAAAATGTGCTTCAAATAGTCACTGATATTTTTTTACATGGAAAGGATCACTTCTAGTCTGAGATTAGAAAGAGTGGGGGGGGAATGGATTGATTATACATACATACGAGTGATAGGGGATAGGCTAGGGATGTTTTGACTCTCCAGATCATTATTCATTGCTGTTTTTGACATGATCCCATATCTTGTATGCACGTGTGAGCATGTGCAATACATGACTGTTTAAATTACATGTGTTTGCAAGGAGAAGATGAAAACATGATTTAATTTTTGGATTACTCTCTATTGTTATGTCCACAATATTCCCATGAGTGGTATTGTCATTCTCCTATGTATAATGGAATTGTATTACTTTCAGTTGTACGTAGGATGATGTCTGGCAACATGTGATCTGTTCTTTTATTGATTTGAAAACATAATAAAACAAGAAAAGGTAATCAAACACAGTGCCTATCACCCATATTGGTTGTCAAAATTATGTTATTGTTGTCTCAATGCGTTTAAATTGCAGATTGATCTCAAGAGTCTAGTTGAAACTAGTCCCTGGAAAAATGTATTTGTTTAACCAAATTCAAACATCCATGATAAAGTGGGTATATCATCTTTATAAATTTAGAAAATAGTGACATCCAGTAATTATTCAAAAGCATGCATCAAATGGCTGCATGCTTTGGAAAAAGGTTGAAAGTAATGTTAAGTAAAACCTGGCATACATACCAGACCAAAGGTTTGTTCAATGTATAGTTTCTTCTGACTATTTACTACGCTATTTCTCTGTCATAGGTAGCCCATTATATTAGGAACGTTCTAAAGGAGCACTGCAAGAACAATAAACCACATTTCTTTCTGTTCCTTATCAAGAAAACCATAAGGTGAAATATTTTGAAACTCTCTGAACCATTTCTGACTCTCGCAACTATTCACCTAAACTCAAACTGAGAATTGTTCACACATATAATGTGCAGGGAATAAAATAAAATCCACATAACATAAATGTCATTTGAATTGTTAAATTGTAAATGAATTGAATGTAGGTTGTTATAAAGCAGTGGTTCTCACAGTGGGGTCCAGGGTTGGGTCCCTTGAGGGGGCTCCAAATGGACTCTTACAGGACTGTAACTCTAAGAGTATACAAATGGGTCCATTTGGTTCCATTTGTACACTCTCAGAGTTATGGGGGTCCTCGAAATAAATAAAAACTTCGAGAACCACAGGAAGGTTGCAAAATGTGGAAACGTATTAAACAAAGTGTGTGAGTGTTTTTCTTCTCACCAAATCTAGTGGCAGACCTGGGAGAGTCGCAGCGAATTGTGGAGCAAGTGCTTCCCTCCGCACCCATCAGAAGACCAACATCGCTGTCAAAACTCAAGAGGGAAATCATGAAAAAATAAAGAGATAAATCAATTTACAACTCAAGTGGAAAATAATGGGGGGGGGGGGGGTCATGAAAGAATTCCACACAGATCATACATGGAACATTCACTCCTGACACTTTCAGTCCCCCACCTGCTACCCTTGAAAAAATCCCCCAGACCCCTGGGGGCTACCTGTGAGAGAGCCCCCCCCCCCATGTCGTTTCCTCCGGGAAACCTTTGGCTCTCAATCTGTGGGATTCTCACTTTTGAAAGGGCCCAAGCTAGAATGTGCTTTAAGCTGCAGCGAGGTTTGATCTTAAGTCGACTCGACAGTATGCTTTGTTCTGAGCATGAGGTCTCCACAGCCTAGGCACATTAAAGACCTCTGCAAACCACCAGATTTGTGCGTGTGGTTGGGTGTGTGTGCCTGTGTATGTGTGGGTGGCTGGGTGTGTTTTTTGGGTGTGGGTATGCATGTGTGGACACACACACACACACACACACACACACACACACACACACACACACACACACACACACACACGTATGCACGTGTAGAACGGCGCTTTTCAATTCCTTATCAAAGTGACATCTTTTAAGAAGGCAGGAAGTCACTTCAACGTCGATCTCTGGGAGTCAACGATCAAGATGAAGTTTTTTTTTTTTTAAATCACTTGTTTAGCTCTCAGTTCAAGCACGCTTGTATAACGTTGCTGTCGGGTGGAAACCTTGTATGTCCAAAACCGCAGTGGTGTAAAGTAACTAAGTATGTTTACTCAAGTACTGCACTTAAGTACAATTTTGAGGTACTTTTACTTTACTGCAGTATTTTAAATTTTCAGTACTTCTACTACAATACATCTCAGAGAAACATATTGTACTTTTACGCCACTGCAATTATTTGAAAACTTTAGTTACTAGTTACTTTGTAGATTTTGATTATTATTACAAAACATACATTACCCATTTCGGCCGTATATACATTTCAGCCGTTTGAAAATAGCCGATCTACAAGCTCACAATGCATCGCGATGCTCTTTTCAATTGATTTTCATACAATTTAGTTGTGAAATGGGACATTCTGCATAATGAGTACTTTCTACTTTTGGTACTTTACAGTAATTACATTTTGATACCAATACTTTTGTACTTTTACTCAAGTAAATTTTGAATTCCGGACTTCTACTTGAAACAGAGTATTTCTACATTGCCGCATTGATACTTTTAGTAAGAAATGTGAGTACTTTTTTCACCACTGCAAAACCGTTCCTTTTTGATTTCTGATGTGATTGTGAACTTGTAGAACTGCTATTTTTACTTCTTTTGAGCGACACTCTAGTATGATGGAGTATTACTACATTCTGAAATATGGACATAAGAGGTTTCTGCCCAACAGCGACGATAAATTAAGACTGTGAAGAAGCACTGATTTCCTCTGTAAATAAATGCATTATGCAGCAATTTGAACAACTTGTGTGGCCTGACCTCCCACTAAATTCTATGTGGGCAATTGTTGATATGTTTTTTATACAACATGAATGCACATGTTTATCTTGCAAATGTCAGACAGCTTGGCTGCCACACACAGACTGTGACGTTAATACTAGGGGCACAACAGTGAATTAAAAATAATCCATTTTAATAAAATAATCTAATAATCAAGTAGCATAGGCCTGCAACAGTAGCCACTTTAAATCTAGCATCAGTATTTTGGGCATGTCATTATTGGTGAAAATGTTCAAAAATAAAAA
This sequence comes from Gymnoscopelus microlampas, assembly GCF_963454915.1. Taxonomy (NCBI): domain Eukaryota; kingdom Metazoa; phylum Chordata; class Actinopteri; order Myctophiformes; family Myctophidae; genus Gymnoscopelus; species Gymnoscopelus microlampas. The sequence goes on along the minus strand of NC_139947.1, from coordinate 13,623,853 downwards.
AGTGAAAATAGAAGATCTTAGATTTACAAGCTCACAACAGGTCAAGATGCAACATGTTGTGACCTGTAGATCTGCAACTTTTGCAATTTTTGTGCGACACACGCGTCTTGATTATTTTATTTATCGATACAATTATCACTAGGAAAATAAGTGATAGTTGCAGCTTAGTGTGGGGTGACTGACAGACAACTGACAGACAACAATGAGTCAGTTTAGCAGAACTTTACCTCACATTGGCCCAACTGGACCTGTTGGGCACCACCAGGACCGGAGCTTCATCTTTAGACACACTGGTCACCATTCCCTGGATGACCTGTTCAATCTGCCTTAGAACCTCTTGCCTGTGTGGTTAATGACAATACAACAATATTTTAACCCATGAAAGCAGTGCAGTCTGTAGTGTGGTCATTTTACTAACTTTACTGAAAACTGACAGAAAAAGAGAAATGTATGCTAATACACACCACTTGATTCTCAAACAAGGACCACCAAATTAATATATTTTACTGCAGACCTCCATCTAAAATATATTGTGCCAGGGAGACTCCCCCATACAAGATTTTAGTTGTTAAAATGTTTCAAATAGTCAAAATTGGTTGCTTGCAAAATAGAAGCAACACTTTGTGTGCTTGTAGATCTGCTATTTTCAGCAAAGATGGTCTAATAGGGGAAAAAGGAGTGGGTCTATTATATAGGAGGACTACCTCATCCAAGAGGCAGTCCCTGTTTGACCAGGGGAGACATTGCACTTATGAGCTTTAGGCAGTACTGCTTGCTTCATTTGTAGGTGTCCTACCCCTGTGGTCCTGAGTTTAATGTGTCAATGGAACATTATGGAAGAGAAGGGAGAACCTACAGCAGATGTATTAGTTAATATTTCATTTACATAGGCCTACTGTACCACATATTGGTTAAAATAAGTTGTGTTAATTAATTATAGTTCAAGAATGCAGTTTGTACAGATTAAGGTAAACTTTGTGTTTTCAGCTTAAGTTGCTGTCAGTAGTTAGCTTAGCTGCTAGCTTCAACCAATGTGTCCTTTAGTTTAACTTTTAGTTTATGTTAGTTAGCTGGTGTATAAGCTCACCTGTCTGTTTCCTCGTCCACATGGGCAGTAGTGGGTTCTTTAGATAACAATTCAACTCGTAGCTTGTCAATTTCGGCAAACTGTTCCAGTGACGCAGCTTCCATTCTAATGAAATGAATGAATTAAGGCTCTTTGACTTTGTGACGCAGTTAGTTTGTGTTTGAGGCCCGCGAAACCTCCCTGTCATTTATCAAACTTTTTTTTTTAAATATTATTTTCAAGCTTTTATTTGTCACACTCGCGACTGTAGTGATGATGCGCGCGTGCTCGTGTGCGTGCGCGTGGGGGTCTGTTAGCACAGTCTCGTCCAAAAATCCCCACTGTGACGTCAGTGACACGATGAGCATGGTGCAACTTGTCCGAGAGAGAGAGAGAGAGAGAGAGAGAGAGAGGGAGGGAGAGAGAGAGAGAGAGAGAGAGAGAGAGAGAGAGAGAGAGAGAGTTGGTAGGAGTGTGTGTGTGTGTGTGTGTGTGTGTGTGTGTGTGTGTGTGTGTGTGTGTGTGCGCGCGTGTGCGTGCGTGCGTGCGTGCGTTTGCGTGTGCGTGCGCATGTGTGCGCGCGTGTGTGCGCGTGTGTGCGCATGTTATTTTTGCTATATTTGGCATTTTGTAATAGCAGGTGGGCCATGGGTCCCATACACTACTTAACGGGACATTCTGCACTTATTATGCAGAATGTCCCGTTTCACAAGGTATCATTACGTATACAATTTCTACATTTAATTTATATTTATATGAAAATAGCAGATCTACAACCTCGTAGCTTATAGATATGCTATTTCCAAATCAACAAAGTTTAGATAGGGCTGAAGTGGTTAATGTATGATTTGTAATAATAATTCAAATCTACAAAGAAACTATGGTAGTAACTAAAGTTTTCAAATAACTGTAGTGGAGTAAAAAGTACACTATTTGCCTCTGAGATGTAGTGAAGTAGAAGCAAAAGTCACGTAACTGGAGTTAAATAGAAGTACCTCAGTGTACTTAAGTACAGTACTTGAGTAAATGTACTCGGTTACTTTCCACCACTGCTTATTGGAATCATGATGTCACTACAGAGAAAGCAGTTTAGATCCCATAAATATTAGGTCATTGGCCGTCACTGGGAGTCCCCCACCTTGTTAAGAAGTGCTGGCAGGCAGGCATGCTGTGTGTGTTTGCGGAGCGCAGTGAGCTGAAGGCCTGTTTGGAACGTGTGGGAGCAAAGATCTAAAGAGAGGAGGCCCGTGCCCCTGACCTGACCCCGAATAGCTCCTAATGTGCAGCTTTGCCAAAGGTCTCCCCGTCTCCTGAGTGGCTTTGACAAGCTGCTTCCTTAGTAATGTCTCTTAATTGTTAAGTAATTGCTATCTCTCAGTGACGTGGGATGACCTTTTAGCTACTTGACCAGAAAAAAATAGAAGAAAAAAATATCTGTGATGTAGGCCACAAAACCCGGGGGCCCTGGAAGACAGTGGTGGAGGATAACTAAGTACATTTAATCAAGTGCTGTACTTTGAGGTACTTTTATTTACCCGAGTGTTTCCATTTTTCTCCATTACATTTATTTGACAGCTGTAGTTACCAGTTACTTTGCAGATTAGATCATTAATAACACAGAAACGGATTAATCTAAAATCTTCTACATTTAATAAAATTGCAGATCTACAAACTCACAACCCGTCGACGCTTTGTGAGCTTGCAGTATAAACGCTTAGGGCTTAATTGGTTCATGATCAAATTGATCAATATAATTACAGTCCAATATAACATGATACTGTATATGGTAGCCTATATGATTTTGATTTGGGCATTCTGCATAATGACGAGTACGCTACTTTTCCTTTTGCTCTGTATATTTTGATCATGTTAATACTTTTGTACTTTGGCTTAAGTAAGATTTTGAATGCAGGACATTTTACTTGAAAGAAACTGTGGTATTGTTACTTTTTACTTAAGACCAAAATCTGAGTACATACGTCTTCCAGTGTTGCCATTTTGTGAGAGAAATAAGCAACTAGGTCTATGAAAACAAGCCCAAAAGAAGTGACGAGGCTACACGAGCACTTTAGACCATCGGCTATTTGAAAATAGGCAATCTACAAGATCTACAAGATCTACAAGCACATGCGACACGTTTTAGCTTGTAGATCTGCTATTTTCAAGAAAATCTTGAAGAAAATGTGAAAGAAATTGAATATGTTTTGAAATATTTTACAGAAATCTTATGGGGGGCCCTGGCATAAAATATTTTCAGATGGGGTTCTGCAGACAAATACATATACATTTTGGGGGTCCATGACATGAAAATGTTTGAGAACCACTGGTTTAAACAACATTACACAGCAATAAGCAACTACACTTAAGAAACAAGCCCAACCCCAATATTTACAAGCGACTTTACAGAAAAACAGACCCAAAGACGCTTATAATAAGCGGACCTGGCAACGCTGACTTCTTCCACCACTGCTTCCATCCCTGAAAGGCGTAGGAGACCCCTGCCGTTTTCCTTGGGCTGGGAGAGAGTTCTGTGGAGTGTGAAGCTCTGAGCCGAGGAGACAGAGTGCAACGAGTCATGTGCTGGTCTCGGGACGAGCGTTTGAGCCGGGCAGGGGGGGGGAAACACAGGCTGGTGGTGGGAGGGGTCAGCGGGTTGGGGGGGAGGCTGCCGGGTCAGAGGAAAGAGAGTGGAGGTGCAGGTGAGGGGGATTAGCTGTGGCTAGAGGCCCAAAGAAACTAAATACAGATCTGTCAACCTAATCCTCACAAATAGAAAACAGAGCCGCCCCCCCCCACCCCCCCCACCCACCCCCTTAACAATCCACCAGCCACAAAACACACACGCACGCACGCACACACGCACGCATACACACACACACACACACACACACACGTGCGTGCATATACGCACACACACACACACACACGCACTCACGCACACACACATATCTTCCTAACTCAGGCCCTCCTGTTCCTCTGTTTCTCATCAGCGTTTAGCCCAGGCCAGTCTGCCCCCCTATAGCCACCAGGCCCCACCACCCCCGGCCTGCCGGCGGTGGCGGCGGCCCGCTCCTCGGGGCCAGCAGGCCGGTGACTGATCACCCAGGGCTCTGCCCGAGATTGACAGCTGAGCACAGCCTCACGGAGTGACGAAAACAAGGCCTCTCTCTCTCTCTCGCCGCAGAGACAAGGATCTAAATGAGGAACTCAGAGGAGCCTGGCCCGGCCATTTTTTATCAAGCTCTCACACCTCGGTAATGGACGCTGATAAAGTGCACGGCCCGGCCCATCGAGCAGGCACAGAGTCAGGCCTGCCTTCTGCCGATGACACACGAGTGACAGGGTAAGTGAGTGATAACATCCTGCAGTGGATAAGCCTTACTCAGCTGGGCATTAAGTAAACGCTATCTGGCTGTCAACAGCCCCAAACATAACTGATTGGGGGTCTGGCAGGACCGCTGAGAGCCATGAATCAGATCCAACCCA
>NC_139947.1:13609301-13614301 GCF_963454915.1 Gymnoscopelus microlampas | reverse complement strand
CACAGCCAAATAATTGCCCTGTGATTTGCCTCCTTAGAGGCAAATAATTACCCCACGATACGAGCAGTCTGTTATTTTCCATAAGCACACTAACACTGAAATGTCTATTGTCACTGTCTGCATGTCTGTCATTACTGAGTCCACACACAATCCATCCATATACAGACAGACAGCTAGTGCACCTGGGAACAGGAGGGGCTTGCATGAATATGACTTTAACAGGAGAGGAAATACATTACAAATGTCAACTTGTCATAACCTGGTTATTTGCACATCTACCTCTCTCACACACATTTCACCCTCTCTCTCTCTCTCTCTCTCTCTCTCTCTCTCTCTCCCTCCCTCTCTCTCTCTCTTTCAGTCTCTCTCTCCCTGTCTCTCTCTCTCCCTCCCTCTATCCTCCCCTCTCTCTCTCTTTCTCTCTCACTCTCTCTTTGTCTCTCTCTCTATCTATCTCTCTCTCTCTCTCTCAGTCTCTCTCCCAGTCTCCCCCCCTCCCCCCCCCCCTCTCTCTCTCTCTTCTCTCTCTCTCTCTCTCTCTCTCTCTCTCTCTCTCTCTCTCTCTCTCTCTCAGTCTCTCTCTCCCCGCCTCTCTTTCTCCCCCCCCCCCTCTCTCTCTCTCTCTCTCTCTCTCTCTCTCTCTCTCTCTCTCTCTCTCTCTCTCTCTCTCTCTCTCCCTCCCTCTCTCTCTCTCTCTCTTTGCCGCTCCACCCAGCCACATAGCGCCTCCTCGTTGCGCCCTGCTCTCAGCCGTCGCTCTCAGCCTGACACACACACATACACACACACACACATACACACACACATACACACACATACACACACGTCTGATCGCAACAAGCTCCCGTCTCCCGAACCGACAGCAGTAGCTGACAGACAGACTGTGCGAAAAGGCTATTGGTCGCTGCTGTTTTTTGGAGGTGGTTGTAGACCATAGATGTGAACACAGGTCCGCGCGATCAGAGTTCGGCTCTGATATTATCAATTAAAAGGAGCAGCCGGAAAGTTGAGTTGATGTTCCATTCGGGAACACCATCCCTCAACATGAGGGTCCGTCTGTAGATTTGGATATTGAACATACCTGTCGCGAAGTTCAATATCCATCTTTTTTTCTTTTTTCTTTTTTTTTGGAGATCTGGAGTCTTGGATCTTGGATCTGGTTTTGGATCTGGAGTTTTGGAGATCTGGAGGTTTGGAGATCAAGGAGATTTGGAGATCTAGGAGTTTTTGGAGATCTGGAGGTTTGGAAATCTACGAGATTTGGAGATCTAGGAGATTTCGGGATCAGAGAACTGCGACCAGGGCGCACGTTACGCACGGGGCATTTCGCCAAATGGATAGACGCCGCGCTCCAGCTTTGATCCTCCTGTGGTGGACGTACTCCTGCGTCCTGGCGGAGACCGTCTTCTCCAACTTCACCCTGGACAACAGCAACAGCAACAACAACGAGGTCCACTCGAGCTTCATCCACCGCCGGCTGAAGAGCCAGGAGCGCCGAGAGATGCAGCGGGAGATCCTCTCCATCCTGGGGCTGCCGCACCGGCCGCGGCCCCTGCACCTCCACGGCGGGGGGCGGCACAACGCCGCCCCCATGTTCATGCTGGACCTGTACAACGCCATGTCCACGGAGGGGGGCGACGATCACCAGGACAGATACTCCTACCCCTACAAGCCCTTCGTCCCCTTCACCACCCAGGGGCCCCCGGCGATGGCCGGTCTGCAGGACAACAACTTCCTGAACGACGCAGACATGGTCATGAGCTTTGTTAATTTAGGTATGGATCTTTTGATATTATCATTCCAAGTGCTCAATGTTTCCTTAGAATTCAATTTGTGGTTACTGTGGCTTTTCAAATAAGGCCCACGTTTCAGTTATTAGCAGTGGTGTAAAGTAACTAAGTACATTTATTCAAGTACTGTGCTTAAGTTTTATTTTTACTTTGCTGGAGTATTTCCAATTTTCAGTACTTTTACTTCTACCCCACTACATCTGGCAAATATTGCACTTTTACTCCACTACAATTATTTGACAACTTGAGTTACTATAGTTACTTTTATTATTATTACAAAACATACATTAACCACTTCAGCTCTATATACATTTCGGCCATTTGAAAATAGCCGATCTACAAGCTCACAATGCATCCCAATGCTACACATTGTGAGCTTGTAGATCTGCTATTTTCAAACGATTTGTATACATTGTATACATTTGAAAACTTGTTAAATGGGACATTCTGCATAATAAGTACTTTCTACTTTGAATACTTTAAGTACATTTTGATACCAATACTTTTGTACTTTTACTCAAGTAAATGTTGAATTCCGGACTTTTCCTTGTAACTGAGTATTTCTATATTGCAGTATTGATACTTTTACTTAAGTAAAACATATGAGTACTTTTTTCACCACTGATTCTAAGTGCTCAATGTTTCCTAACATTTGTATTTGTAGTTACAGTACTGTGGCCATTCAAATAAGGCCCAAGTTTTAGTTATTAATATTGACAATTATCAGGGGGAATAGTTAAAATCAGTGCAAGGGCTATGATATGGCCTTCTAATGAAATAGAATAAAAAGTCTTCTCTAAACTAAAGCATGAAGGAATTTGTGTGATGGCTGGCATGCTATTTTGAAACTGTTTCACCTGTTGAGCAGGCCATGCATTATCTATAATAGAGTACCTCTGCACCATGTGTGTGTACACAGAAGGACAATAACCATGTTTACTGGGTATTAGCTGTTATCTAGCTAATACCTACTAGGAGTGTCACATTCCGGTGTGTCGCTGTCTCTCAAACAGGTGTGAAACATGCTAATACTCAGGTGTGGAGCAGTGAGTGCGTGTGTCAATGTGTTATCTATAAGAGTCATTCAACAGCAGAATGGGTTCAAAGTGCACTCTGGGTCCTCCCTCGCGTGCACACTGACAATACACAATAATATATGGCAATCAATGAAGGTCAAAATTGTGTTTGGTCAGGCAGGCCCATGTCTTTTTTATCGCCTACACTAATGTTCTTGTAAAGGCCTACACTACATTCTTTCCTACTCAGCAGTTTCTCAAATTGTTGGCTGCTGAAATGGTATGCCGTTTGTTTCAACACCACTTACCTTATCTAATCGGTTTGTTTTATTGAAATCCCACAGTCTTGGGTCTATTTTATTGCAGTCAGCACCTTGCCGGGTGGCAGAGCAAATAATCACAACATTAACAGGCAGTGTCAGATTTATGGAAAGACAAACACATTATCATAATTCAGTTTGCTCGACAAATTATGCCGTCGCTGCAATTGCCCAAGTCGTGGTCCAGTGGAGTTGTGATTTGTTATTTTATTTGATAAACCTTTCCCATGATTTGGCACACGGCTTCCAGAGACTCTCGCCCTGGGCCAGACTGAATCAATCTCCTGAGGCGGTTAACTATGAACAAACCAACAGGATCACACACAGCAAAAAGTAGAGGCTTTCCGTAGGGAGCTGCGAAGTTCGTTTTTAATCCTGGAAAGATCATTGTTGGACTGCATTGGCAAGCGAAAGGGAGGTGACACTGGTTCCTCCGTATGGACTGTGTAATTACTGTGGGAGCTGCTGCATTGTGACTATTTTTGACAGGCTGTGACACAGATGGATCTGACCACAGCGGCTTGCAAAGTCAAGGGCCTCTTAACTGAGACCAAGGCTATAGTGAGCTGGCAAGGAAGGAGGGAGCGTGCGATGGGGAGCAAATACAATAGTCAGCTTGGACTCTGACAGTCTTTTTCTGAGTAGATATTATATCAAAGCAAAGATGGTTCACATCAGCTAGGGATGAAGGGATCAAATAAGTAATTGTTTCTTGTATCATTTAACCACTTAAACCCGTACACTTAAACCCCTTAGTCCACCAGGGCTCTATATAGGTCCGCCACTAATTTTTCCCTCACCAGCAAAAGTCGTTCCCAAATATAGCTGATCTACAAGCTCATAACGCTGTGAGCTTATAGATCTGATATTTTCACAGAATGTTCGTCCGAGAATAGGGACGCTTGGTTTCAAGTGGTTAAAGCTGCTCAGACAGTGACACAGCACGGTGCCTGTGAAGAAAGGCTTTAATAAAAGTCAGGTTGGAATTCTTGTCAAGAATCACTTTCACTCATCCCTTTGAGCTGAGACCCGTAGGATAATTTTATTACCGAGTTCCACAGAGGCCATTTTCCCTCCCGCCCCAGGTCGAGTTCCACCCCGTGGCATGCCATATCCCTGTTACCGTATATATCAAATTATCCGTGTCACTCATTTGGATATAAAGTGGCCGCTTGTCTTTACTATGTCAATGCCATCTGCCGCGTGTTGTGTCTGTCAATAGGCTTCATTGTTATGGTTCTTCCTGAGTCTCATGTGATACCATCAGAGCCCGGCTTGATTCAGTACAGCAGATAGCATGCTGATTCATTACCCTTCACACGAGAGAGGGAGAGAGAGTGAGGGAGAGAGAGATAGAGTTAAAGGGACAGAATGAAGCAAGTGATAGGTATTATTGACTAGTACTTCATTGACTAAGGCCCGCACGTACATTCCATTCATTTAGCCTGTGTTCACAAACACCATGCAACGGTGCATCTGTCAGACTTTGAAATCCGGCTTTGTGGTGTTGAAGTGACTGGTCTGCTTTCATGGGCTGGTTTGGATTTTACTCTTAAGACTAAATATTATGACAAGGGAGTATCTGATTTCACTCATACAGCTTTCATAGTACTAGAGAGAGGTCAAGAGGAGAAAGGAGAGGATATAGGAGAGGAGAGGAGAGGTGACATAAAAGGCTCAGAGCATACGGTATTTATGGCATATGACCTTTATTCGTGAAAGAACTCTACACAATAAGTGTACTGGAGGACATCTGTTCCAGTGAATCCTTATCATCGCTTTGTGAATTACCATATCATCCTGTAATGTTTACCCTTCTGTTCAATTGAGGTCAACTTCATTATTCTCAATGATCAACTTTCTAATGACAAACT
>NC_139947.1:13576801-13604301 GCF_963454915.1 Gymnoscopelus microlampas | reverse complement strand
GGTGTCAGAATGAGTTTCTCTGTGTTTGTGCGCAATAAAACACTATTTTAGAGCCACCCTATATTCTACCCCGTCACCAGCTGGACTGTGTGATGTGTGATGCTAGTCACTACGTTAGCGGAAGGCCGTAATGCTCACCAGATTCCTCGGCCGGCTCAAACTGCCAAAATCAAAGCTTGTAAAAGCCAAGCAACAACTGTGCGCGAGTGTTTTTATAAGTGATGAAATATTGCGAGCATTTAACATGAAATATGAATCGAATGTGACAGGTCGCTGCTTATTTAGGCAAGCGTACAGCTGCATGCCTCGTGTTTCCTTCGCAACTATTTTGTTTATTTTAAAACTGAATGGTCTGTAATTAAACTAAATAAACAACAAGCTCTTAAAATCAGGGTGCCAAGGTGCCTGTCATATGTACGTAAGATGCCGCCCTAGGGTTTGGGGGAAGGAATTATAAAAAGGTTTATGTAGGCACTGGGAAATCTCCTGTAGTGTGTGCGTGCGCGCGCGCGTGTGTGTGTGTGTGTGCGTGCGTGCGTGCGTGTGTGTGTGTATGTGCGTATGTGTGTGTGTGTGTGTGTGTGTATGTGTGAGTGTGTACGTGCGTGTGTGCGCTGTGTGTGTGTGTGTGTGTGTGTGTGTGTGTGTGTGTGTGTGTGTGTGTGTGTGTGTGTGTGTGTGTGTGTGTGTGTGTGTGTGTGTGTGTGTGTGTGTGTGTGTGTGTGTGTGTGCACGCCTGTGCACGTGCGTTGTGTCTTTTTGGTGCGCTTGCATGTGCCAATGTCCGCATTGTATGTGAATTCTCCTGAGGTCTATAATAAGAGGCGGCTTGGCTGGTTGAGGAGGGAGTGGTTGCTGCGGCCGCAAAATTAAAGAACATAAAAATGAGGGGATGAGGGGAAGAGGGAGAAGGGGAAACCGAATGACTGTGGTTCCACGTCTCTTTCAGTTGTGTTATCCCCCAGCTAAGAGGAAGTGCAGATGGTTACAGTGGCATTAGTTGACAGATCCCGCACTGCTTGGCAACCGTCCCTCTGTTCTCCGTTTATCCCACTCTCTCAGCACATATAAAACACCACAGAACAGCGGCCGCAAATGCACTGAAGCTCAAAGTAGACGGCTCCTTCAAAGCGGAAGAATCTTTCTTTAGCCGCTCCAAAGAATATCTCAGGACAGATCTCGGGAGTGAGTACACATGGCGACGTCGCTGCTGGTTTCCAGCTTCCTGAGGTGACTCAGTAGCGCGTTAACTGCCGGATCTTCGAGTCAATATACGGCATGGCTTCTTGGTCTTCACCACTTTGGCTAAACACAGCCGGTATGGTGGTGCCCTGTAAAGCACAGGGCAGAGAGGGCCCTAACCTCAGTCAGACACATTCCTGTGAGTCCCAGGCTGTTACATGTCGTCCAGTATAAATCTCTGGTCCACAAGGGAAATGCACCTCCATAACGTCCAGTGAAGCGTGAGGTGGAACCCAGCACTAAAGTTTATGGGATATGGAGGGCAGCCGTCTCTGACTGCTCCACTAAGAGACAGCGAGGTCACTCAGCCACCCATTATATGTACTGTATTCATACAGTATATGCATACATATATATTATGTATATAAAATGATATATATATATATATATATATGTTGGAGGTTCCGTTTTCGGCCAAAAAGCAAACGGGAAGCTGACGGGCTAACCGGTTCCGCTAATCGCCGCCCCAGGCTCAAGGACACGGTTTTCCCGCGGTGGCCGGGGGGTGTTTTGTTTCCGTCGAGGGGCCTAGTCTCAAGACCCGCTTCCGGGCACTCCTCGTTCCGCTTTTCCCACATGTACTGGTTTCCCACATGAACTGTAACATATGTACGTATAGGGTAACGTCCATGTCACTGCCAACCCCAACTGTTGGTCATCATGGGGAGGGTGCAGACCGGTGATTCTCAACCTTTCTCATTTCAAGGACCCCCGGATTGATATGCATTTGGCCACAAACCCCCCATTTGATAGATTTTCGTCTATCATCTACAGTGCACACACGGATCCATTTGGTTCCGTTTTGTACACTCTCAGAGTTATTTAATGACTTTTAAGACCTTTTTAATACCAAATTTGCCAAATTGTCAAATATTACGTAAGAAAGAGGCACATATTGTGAAAATAGTCGATCTACAAGCTTGTAGTTCGGCTATTTTCACAATATTTATGTGTGGAACCGAGTGAAACTAAATGTCTAAATGCCTACAATTCCTGTGCTTGTCAGGGTGGGGGGTCCCCAGTTCAAATATGATATTTTTGGGGGGTTGCGGGCTGAAAAGTTTGGGAACCCTTGTACTAGACAACCACATGTCTCCTCTGTGTCGAGGGATTCTGGACCGGAGACACTTGGTGTATTTCTTTTTACGTGTTTATTACGATGAGCTCACGGGAGAGGTACATTAAATACAGTGCGGCAACGTAGCTCTCTGGAGAATGCAGGGATCAGACAGACCATAGTTACACACACATAGATAAGAAGGGAGCCTAGCTGTACTCAAAACAATAAATAGCAGGCCTGCATACATCGTGGCGTCTCGATTTGATAATATTCATACTGTCAGGAGAACATATAAGGCCAAGGGTGAACAACATCTTAATGTCAGTTGTTTGTCTCAATGTTTGTCACAAGACAGGTCATTACACAACTGATATCAAGAACCTTACCTAGGCTAACAGTGAATATAGGAAAGTATGTAGTACTGCAGCAGGCTACATACAGTACACATGTTTGATTTGAGTGCCAGTTTTATGTATATGAACACTTACTCCCATTGCGGTACTGCGGTTCTCAGCAGCGCGCATGCAGGTGTAAACACAACACGCACGCACGCACACACGCACGCACACACTGACACACACACACACACACACACACACACACACACACACACACACACACACACACACACACACACACACACACACACACACACACACACACACACACACACACACAGACACACACACACACACACAGACACACACACACACACACACACACACACACACACACACACAGACGGCCACAAACTTACCTTCCAGTAATAAGTTAATAATTGTTAGGAATGAGTATAAGTTATAGTATAGAGAACTTCCCAGGGAAGCAGCGCTGTCAGGCCTTACAGCAGTGTAAATACATCACACAGCCATGATGTCATCAGCAGTTACCAGAGGGCAGGATGTCTCCTAACGTGGTAATGGCTCTGCCGTGGCCACTCACCCGTCACCCAGGAGATCAAACCCTTGTTCCTCTTTATAGGGTAAACATCTTGAGCAATCTCCCCCTGGTCTCTCTCTCTCTCTCTCTCGCTCTCTCTCTCTCTCTCTCTCCATCTTTCAGGCCTTGTTCTCTCACTCTCCCTCTCTCCCTCCCTCTCTCTCTCTCTCTCTCTCTCTCTCTCTCTCTCTCCCTCTCTCTCTCTCTCTTCCTCTCTCTGTCTGTCTTTAGCTTATGGAAACTATGACCAGCTTGTTTCCAGTGCTATGTCGAAGACATTGCCGGGAGCGAGAGGGAAATAGAGACAGACAAAAAAAAAGAGACCATTAGTCGACTTCCAGGTCTTCGTAGAGCTTTTATTAAATCCCTTTTACAAAGCCCCCCCCCCCCCCCCCCCCGTAAGCCCTGACCCCGGTGTGATTGACACCTCGAGCCCACAGAACCCGCTGTGCCTCTGGGAATCAGGACTCTAGTGAGTGGGGAGTTAATGGGCTCTGCAGGGATGCAGAGTGAGGTGGTGGTGACACGGTTATCTCAAGAGGATTGAGCCGGGGGTAGGGGTGAGACCTCCCGTCCCCCGTTCCCCCACGGCCAGCGGAAGCGAGCAGGGTGTGGCGGTGCCAAACAGACACTTGGGCTAATGTGAGCCGTCAGGTCCGTCTGCCGCTGCTCCAGAACACAAGGTGCCGCGTAAGGTGTCTGAGGACCACTGAGCTGGCGGGAGATGGAGAGAAGGAAGAGGAGAGGGGAGGAGAGGGGAGGGGAGGGGAGGAGAGCAGAGGAAAGGAAAGAAGGAGTGGAGTAGGGCTGGGCAATTAACCGAAAATATATCGAAACATTTAGAACCAATAATTGACTTAATCTTGCTCATGTAGAACAGATGAATCGAATCATCGTGGTCTATGATGGATGAAGTTATTTTACCAAAACAGTCAGCTCATTCGAGCCTTACAGTCAGCTCAAGCCTGCAACGCTGTGATACATTGTAAGCTTGTAGACAGCAGGTGTGTTTTTTTGTGCGCATTTTTTCTTGCACTTGTTTTCTTGTCTTATATATCAATGAATCGACACAAACACATTCTAATAGATGTTTTATAATAGACTAATTTGTTTAGTCTGATTAACCACTTAAACCTGTATTAGGTGGAGTAGAGACAGAAAGGAAAGATGACAAGGGGAATGGATTCAGGAAAAGAAGAACTATTAAGTCATGTTACATCTAACAATTTAGGCATTTATAAGATGCTTTTATACAGACCCACTCAAAGACAAGGAATGTGCTACAAAATAACTAAGATGACATAGTGAACATGGATGGAGTGTGTGTGTGTGTGTGTGTGTGTGTGTGTGTGTGTGTGTGTGTGTGTGTGTGTGTGTGTGTGTGTGTGTGTGTGTGTGTGTGTGTGTGTGTGTGTGTGTGTGTGTGTGTGTGTTCTTGCTAGACAGATGTGGAGGTGTCATATAAGTCATACTGTATATATGAGTGTGTGTTTGTGGCGTTTTCCTCCCAGAGGAAGTGATGAATGCACCTGCTCCCCCTCTTCACCATGCAGGGACTGCCTCATCCCTTAGAGAGAGAGGGGGAGAGAGATAGAGAGAGAGAGAGAGAGAGAGAGAGAGAGAGAGAGAGAGAGAGAGAGAGAGAGAGATAGAGAGACAGAGAGACAGAGAAACAGAGAGAGAGACACAGAGAGAGAGAGACACTGTACGGTACGCTATACGCTGTGTGGGTTGAAACCATTCTCTCATGGTGTAAAACAGATAAAGAGATCTAAAGCCTGTGCCTGGATAGTGCAAACCAAACGGTTCCCCTTTTGTGGTCCAGAGTTAAATTAACACTCAGGGTTTGACTGTGTACTGTGGGAGTTTCTTAGCAGCAGCCAGCTGTTCTCTGAAGTGCAGATAAAGGGCTTTTTTAGTTTTTATTTTATTATTTCTTTTACAGTGGAGGGGTGTCTGTTTGGGCCGATCTGGAGCCTCTAAAGAACGAGTCTGGCTTTCTCCCCAGAGGGAGTGCACCTGCACCCATACAGGAGGAGGGAGCGTTCATTTTGACAGCACATTTTGATTTAGTTTTAGTCATAGTCTTTTGAATAAAATTCTGTTTAGTTTTAGTCATATTTTTGTCATCTGAAATGTTTTACTGTCAGTCTAGTTTTAGTCGACTAAATATCATAAGATTATAGTCGACTAAATCTACAGTTGATTTAGTCGACTAAAATGTATTTCGGCGGTGTCTTGATGGCGTCATAATGGCTGCTTTTGCACTTGGTTGCATGTTGAAAATAGCCGATCTACAAGCTCGTAGCTCGTAGCTCGAGCTTGTAGATCTGCTATTTTAGGAGCGCAACACCCGAGCGCAAACATAATATGACTTGTCTTTTAGTTCTACTGGATCTCTTCTCCACTAGTCCCTCCCTAACATTTGAGTCTAGTTTTTATTTGATGACGAAATTGTCAATATATTTAGTCTTAGTTTTAGTCATCATAGCTTAGTTTTTATCTAGTTTTTATTTAGTTTTCGTCAGTGAAAAAAGGTAGTCGATGAACATTTTTCGTCATAGTTTTAGTCGACGAAATCAACACTGCTAGCAGGGTGCTGAGGAGGTGATGAGGAGTCAGGGAGTTAAGAGGGTGCTGAGGAGGTGATGAGGAGTCAGGGAGCATGGAGGAGCGGGTGTCACATGTTAGTCGTCATCATTTCCTCCCATGCCAACAGTTGTCTGTAACAGCAAAGTGTTATAATTGTTCTAATAGTTTTCCAAAATGGAGAAATGAGAGGAAACGGGTTCATAATGCTATATTGTTCCTCAGAGGTCATGATGTCACTTCCTGTTGAACGGGTCACATCAGAACACCTGGCCCCGTTGCCGTGGAGCGCGGCGAGCAGCAGGTGTACCAGCGCTGATGGTTCCCATGGGTTCCCATGGGCACTTAAACCAGTAGAATGTATGCAGTGTAACCTTTTAAAAGGGTGACTCTGTGGGGTGGGGGTGAGGAGGTGGGGGTCTCCATGAAAGCCCCTATTGATGGAGGTAGCCCACAATGCAACACTGGCACAGGTGTGGGGATGGGGTTGGAAGGGCTCATAGGGATAAAGCATTGTACTATACGTTTATACATAAGTATATAAGTATATAAATATATATATTTATATATAGTATATATTGTCACAAACAAAGGGTTATACTTATATAATATATATATATATTATATATATATTATATAAGTATAACCCTTTGTTTGTTTCTCACACACCTCAAATCAGTAATACTATATAGGGCTGGGAAATTAACCGAAAATATATCAAAACCAATGTTTAGAACCAATAACCAACTTCATCTTGCCCATGTGCGTTAAACGGTTAATCGAGGAGCGGGTTTTGGGGGATAATGTTTTATCTATTTCTTATATATCAATACATCTACACAAACAAATTCAAATAGATTTTATAATAATCATAATCGACTAAATCAATTTGTCTGATTAACCACTGTTCCCTGTATTATGCTTTGATGTGCATTGGTGACATACACAAATAGTGAAAATAGTCGCTTTCTGGTTTCTACTGGTCTTCTTTTTTTTAATCTTTTTCTAGATAATCGTTCATGAATCGTAACCGAGGCTAAAGTGTGAAATAATCGTGCTATTGATTTGAAGTCGTGTCACCCAGCCCTAGTAGTGTACTGTACTGTATCTGACATTAATTCAGTCAGTATTACTGTACTGTTATGCCGTACTAGTGCGTGTACTATGTGTACAGCATAGTAATGCACATGTGCACAGCGGGAGGCGCTTAAAGGCAGAGCATCTACTGGTCAACAAAGAGCAGAGAGCTGTCCTTTTTTATTGGACAGTAATTAGATCCATTCTCATACTCCTGCTCTGGCCAATCATCTGACAGTGCTGCCTTTGTATAATAAATACCCTGCAGCAACTGGGTTCAATAGAGGCCCTAAACGAAAAGACATGCAGAACAGAGAGAGAGAGAGAGAGAGAGAGAGAGAGAGAGAGAGAGAGAGAGAGAGAGAGAGAGAGAGAGAGAGAGAGAGAGAGAGAGCAGAGGGAGAATACTAGCTGAGAGAGAGGATAATGTATATAAGAGAGAGAGAATATGTGGAACACGGTGACAGGAGTGATGGGATTATCATGGGAATTACATCAAAACAACACTAACACACTGTACTTTACAACGCGCTTTAGGTCACTTATCGTACCGGCTTTGACAACCTATACCCATTCCACTGCCTGTGTGTGTGTTGTGTGTGTGTGTGTGTGTGTGTGTGTGTGTGTGTGTGTGTGTGTGTGTGTGTGTGTGTGTGTGTGTGTGTGTGTGTGTGTGTGTGTGTGTGTGTGAGAGAGAGAGAGAGAGAGAGAGAGAGAGAGAAGAGAGAGAGAGAGAGAGAGAGAGAGAGAGAGAGAGAGAGGGAGAGAGAGAGCCTTGGCAGAGATCCAGAGCCTGGGTTCTGCTGCCAGAGCTGCGTTCTGCTCTGATAAAAAGCTGGTGTATGGATGGACTGGCAGAAAGAGAGAGAGAGAGAGAGAAAGAGAGAGAGAGAGAGAGAGAGAGAGAGAGAGAGAGAGGGAGAGAGAGAGAGAGAGAGAGAGAGAGAGAGAGAGAGAGAGAGAGAGAGAGAGAGAGAGAGAGAGAGAGAGAGAGAGAGAGAGGGGGGGAGAGGGCTTTCCCTGGGCACTGTGTGTCACCTTGCTCTGACTCAGTCCTGTCCCCAGATTCATGTGGTTGGGGTGTGTGTGTGTGTGTGTGTGTGTGTGTGTGTGTGTGTGTGTGTGTGTGTGTGTGTGTGTGTGTGTGTGTGTGTGTGTGTGTGTGTGTGTAAAAGAGGGGTGAATTCAAAGGAAGTGAGTCTCCCGGATGTCGTCCATGTGCTACATTAAAAAGTCATATGGTTTGATGGATCATGTAGTGCTGTCATGTTTTTTTTGCAAGCTCATAAACGTGCCTGTGTGTGTGTGTGTGTGTGTGTGTGTGTGTGTGTGTGTGTGCGTGCGTGTGTGGTGCGTGCGTGCGTGCGTGCGTGCGTGCGTGCGTGCGTGCGTGCGTGCGCGCGCGCGCGCAGTACGCACTGTGCTTGAGTGTGTTTGTGTGTACACATGCGCTTGTATGGACTGTGTGTGTGTGTGTGTGTGTGTGTGTGTGTGTGTGTGTGTGTGTGTGTGTGTGTGTGTACTGCTTGTAGTGGGGGGTCTGTGTGTGACGGCCGCGAGTGACGGGGTGGGGGGGCCGGTGTGTGTGTGTGTGTGTGTGTGTGTGGGTGGGGGGGGGGATCCTGGCTGAGAGAGGGCCAGGAGATGATGAGAGACAAGGCGCTGACCCCTGGGATGTCCTGCTGGGACATGAGAGGACCAGGGGTCAGAAGGGCCGTGTCTTGGGGGTACAGAGGGTCGAGAGGCTGGGAGGGAGAGGGGGGGGGGGGCACCAAACACCAAGCCCCCCAACTCATGAGAACCAGATGAGGGCCAGGCGGACGAGATGACTCTCTGGGGCTGTAATGGAGGAAGAGGGGGAGAGGAGAAGGGCCCCATAAAGCTGTCAAGAGTCTTCCTGCATCTCTCTATCATGGCACAGTGTGAGCCAGACCAATGCGTCCCCTCTGCCCCCCCCCCCCCCCTCCCCGGACCGTTTAAACTTCTATAGATGGATATTTCAATCAAAAGCCAGCACCTGTGCCTCGCGCACGACGTGTCGTCCATAGACGTGTTTGCTCTGGCGCTGACCCACAATCTTCTGACAGGTTACATTTGGGCCCTCGAACAAACAGTTCTGATTACGAAAAAAAGGAAAGAAAACGGTGTGAGAAGAATCTGAGAAAGACGTTGGTTCTTGGCTTCGATTCCATTGTCATTGTCTGCATCTTGGCCTGTCTGCCGTTTGGTCGGTCAGTCGGTCAGTCGGTCGGTCGGTTGGTCGGTCGGTCGGTCGGTCGGTCGGTCGGTCGGTCGGTCAGTCAGTCTGTGAACTGGTCAGTAAACCTGTCAGGTGTATTTTCACTACTGATGCCATCCTACTGGTTTGCAGCGGCAGTAGGTAGGGTAACCGGAACGCTCGCCCCAAAAAACACTCGCCCCCATTTTTTCTCGCTGACCGCTCGCACAAGTGGTTCTTGTATTCTTGTATTTGTTTTACTGAGGATAAGGTTAGGAATACGTTTAGGGTTAGGTATAGTTATGGTTAAGTTTAGGAATAAGGTTATGTTTAGGCATAGTTTTACTGAGGTTACGTTTAGGAATAAGGTTATGTTTAGGCATAGTTTTACTGAGGTTACGTTTAGGAATAAGGTTATGTTTAGGCATAGTTTTACTGAGGTTACATTTAGGAATAAGGTTAGGTTTAGGCATAGTTTTACTGAGGTTATGTTTAGGAATACCTGGTGGCGACTGTTCCGAGGTCACCGGATTTGACCCGGGGTGAGCGTTTTTTGGTTGCGAGCGTTCTTGTATTCGTAGGTAGTACTTTTATTTGAGGCTGAGGAACTTGTTATTACACACTTTATATTTGATATTTATTCTCTCATTCTTATCTAACCTCTTTCAATCTGGGATCCTATTTTGGGCATGTCATTACAGGCAAAAAGTTTCAAAAATGTTCACTATTCATCGTACGATGAAGTATATTGGTTATTAAATGTTAACTGGAATCCGTGGAAAGGAAAAAAAAAGATTTCCCACACTCTTTTATATCTAGTGTAAACTTGTGATGTAACAATAAAGTGAACTTGAAGTTCACTTGAAGGCATTTGGCTTGATTACATTTGGAGTGAAAACAAACCATGATCTGTTTGATAATTCCCGTCTACATGTATCAGGGTTTGTATGGCCATGAACATTCTGGAAACGTTATGGGAAATTATAATTTTGTAAAAAGCCTTGGAAAGGTCAACGCTGCAGCGATGCAGCACCAAAGGAGTCTTTGTTGTTTCTCCATCTTGTTACTCTTTGGGTCTAATGCAAAACTAAAGAATCCGCCCGGGTTCAGAGTGGTAGTGGGGTGACTTTGAAGTTTCAGCCAAGGAAGCAGTTACTTACTTTGACTGCATATTAGACAATAAACTATCTGAGAGAGAGTATGGCACTAAAAGTTATCTCAAAATGTCAATCAAAAAGTAATATTTCTTGCCAGAATATCCACACTTTTATAGATAGATAGAAGTGCTCTTGAAGTATTGGCTGGGGTTCTTGTTCACTGTCATTTTGATTTTGCCTCTACATCCTGGTACACTAGCTTCTTGATCCTTAAAGAGCTGCATACCTCTCAAAATAAATGTGTAAGGTTGATCCTTAAACTTCATCCGAAAACAAGTCTCTACAGACTTTGTACCTTGTAGATTCAAAAGCTGTATGGGAAAGGACCAGTGTTGGAAAGTAACTAAATACATTTACTGTACTTAAGTACAATTTTGAGGTATCTTTACTTTAGTGGAATATTTCCAATTTTCAATACTTTTACTTCTACTCCACTACATCTCTGAGGAAAATATTGTACTTTTACTCCACTGCAATTATTTGAAAAATCAGTTGGTACTTTTTAGTTTAGATTTTTTTTTACTAAACATACATTAACCACTTAAAGGGGAAATCCACCCATTTTCAATATTTAACTATGTCATTAATATAGCATAAAGAAGTTGTGTGGAAATAAGAAAAAAGTTCCCCCCTTTCTGTGTTGCCTTGAAATGGAGGATTGATTGTGGGTTTAACATTGCAAATTACAACATGATGACTCATCATGTTGTAATTTGCAATGTTAAACCCACAATCAATCCTCCATTTCAAGGCAACACAGAAAGGGGGGAACTTTTTTCTTATTTCCACACAACTCCTTTATGCTATATTAATGACATAGTTAAATATTGAAAATGGGTGGATTTCCCCTTTAAGGTCAAATATATTTGAAAATACTTAACTTAACTTACTTATGATATTTCTATATCGCAGTATTGATACTTGTACTTGAGTAAAAAAAAGTAGTACTTTTTCCACCACTGGGGAAAGGACTGTGCAACAATTATGTGGAATGGGTTGATTAGCTCTATTTCTAACTTTTAAGTCCTCCATAAAGAGCTGGCTGCATAGCAGCTGGTCCTGATTATAACTAGTTGAGATGTAGCAGGTTCCATATTAAATCCATGTTGTTTTTGTTATTTTAGTTGTATTGTTATTGGAAATTGTAAGAATGATTTATTATTGATATCATTGTTCAGTAAATCTCTCTACATTCTCTCTTGCGAGCTTGTAGATATTTTTGATTTGCCCAAAATAGGGACGCCAGGGATAAAAGAAGTCAAGGATAAGTCATGATGAAAACCCTCAGTGTAAATGTGCATGACATGAACATGTATGTTTGTTTGTGTGTTCCAGTGGAGCATGACAAGGAGTTCCTGCCCGTGCGACGGCACCATCGGGAGTTCCGATTCGACGTGTCGCGTATCCCAGAGGGTGAGGCGGTTACGGCGGCAGAATTCCGCATTTATAAAGACTTCATCCACGAGCGTTACGACAACGAAACCTTCCGCATCAGTGTCTACCAAGTACTGGAAGAGCACTCGGACAGGTATGTGTGTACCTAGGAATTGAGGCGTTACATTTAGTTTGACTCGGTTCCACAGATAAATATTGTGAAAATAGCCGATCTACAAATGCACACACACGCACACTTGTTTTTTAATCGAATGGGTTCCCAGATTGGTGTTTAGTAACTGTGAACCGGCATGCCAAGGTTTTTTTTAAATTTCATGTAATTGTATTCCATTTCTAGTCCCTCAGCCACGTGTTCTGGAAGCTTTTCTAACCAGAGTACACAGTAAAATCCTCAGTGTTCATTCATCCATTTCGTAACACTCGAGAGTGTACAAATGTAACCAAATAGACCCGTGCGGTGCGGTATTCTTACAGTGTAGGAGTTTTCCCCTATTTTCCCCATGTGGCTAATCTGAGCCGTCCGGAAGGTGTAATGTAACCCACACTGGCAAAGGGGGCTCTCTGGAATGGGCCGCGTCCCGCGCTCCATGACCCCTCCTAAAGGTTTCTGTTGTCCTGAGGGAACAACACACTCATTTATTCCACGGCCAGCGAAAGGTCCAGGGTACACGAGTGAACCCGAGCAGGGTGACACACGAGAAGCCACAGCTCCAGCTACATGGACGACCACAGGAAAGCAACAAGGGATTCTGGTCTCGGTTCGGAGAATGAACAGAAAGCGATTCACCCAGTTCTGAACAATGATACTTGGGGGTGTATGAGCGTTGTTGTTGTTGCTGCTTAAGTTGTTTTGTTTGTTTGTCTTTTCATCCTCCTCTCAGCGAGTAATTATGTTTAACCCATTAAGAGCGGGAACACATATGTGTTCCGCGCTATGAGCTTGTAGATCTGCTATTTTGGGGGGGGGGGGGAAATCGTGAAAATGAATGTTTTTATCCTTCGTCGGTGTTACGTGGTGATAATAGCCAATCCACATTTGAGCAAGATTTCAGCTCAATCAGAGCCCCCTTTACTTCCATTATATCCATTATAAAATTACATTTAAATATTTAAAAAAAGGATAAAACATACATGAAAAGAAATGAGTTACTTCTGTGGCCTACTGGTACAGATCGGTCCGGTGGTTTGCCAGATTAAACACATACACAGACAGACGCACAGACACACAGACAGACCCTCGTAAAGACGGATTTGGTGTGCAAGAGGTCACAGAGAAGCGTGTGTTTGTGTGAAAAGGTTTGTTGTCGTTTTTATATTTTGCAGAAACCCCCTCCTCCTGACTCTGTGTGCAAGGACCTTTCAAATAAACGATACGAAAGTCGCAAACGAGTATTTTGCATCAAAACTATTTATATAGTTGATGCCTCATTCACACAACAAGGTTATTTATTATCATTATCATTCACACAATGTTGATGTCGTTATTCGATGAGAAACACAGACCCTGTCCAAATTCAATTCATGTGTTGCGTTATCGCCACATAATATTTGCACTCTGTGTCAATGTATTCATGACATTAACAACAACAAAAGATATATCTGATTTCGGGTGAATTAATCGCACAGGATAAATGCTCCCGGTGTGTAAGGACCATAAGTCTGTGTCTTTCTGTGTCTCTGGCTCGTTCTGTGAATTCCTGCCGGTGATGGACGGCACGTAGTGTATGAAAAGACCGGTCGTTTATAAAGCCATTATTGTCAATTAAGGAAATGAAGTGTTCCCCAGGGCTTCACCATCTGGAGCCCCCTCTCCTTCCTCTCTTTCACTCTCTTTCTCTCTCTCTCCTTTTCTCTTTTCCTCTGTCAGACTAGCTCACGCCATTCCGTTGCCCCATTTCAAATTTCAAACGGATTAAGTGTATCACACGCTTCCAATCAGTCTCTGTGCATCTAGCCTTGTTTACTCCTGTTTATCTGACGGTGTGTATGTGTGTGTGTGTGTGTGTGTGTGTGTGTGTGTGTGTGTGTGTGTGTGTGTGTGTGTGTGTGTGTGTGTGTGTGTGTGTGTGTTGTGTGTTGTGTTGTGTTGTGTGCGTGCATGCTTGCGTTCCAGAGAGTCAGATCTGTTCCTGCTGGACTCGCGGGTGATCTGGGCCGCAGAGGAAGGCTGGCTGGTGTTTGACGTGACAGCCACCAGTAACCACTGGGTCCTAAACCCGGGCAGGAACCTGGGCCTGCAGCTGGCCCTGGAGAGGGCTGATGGTGGGTATAGTCACTGAGAACAGCCCTGTTTCCCTGGCTCTTAGGTGATAACGCTGCACGTTGCATTCGCATAGGACCAGGGGTCTTCAACGTTATTCAGGCCAAGGAGCCCCTTAGCTGAGAGAGAGATGAAGCAGGGATCCCTGACTACATATTAGATTCATGTTAAATGTGTATCTTCAGAAATGTAACCACTTAAAAACCCTCAATACTTTGTAAACTTGAACCGTCTGCGACACGTTTGCCCCCTCTGGGGGCAAATGTCCTCCCCCCCAGAATAGGGATGTTCCTATCACACAAAGATTTGGCAGCCCCCCTGCAGTATCTCTGAGAACCCCCTAGACGTCCGGGACCCCTTGTTGAAGACCCCCAATTTCAACTGATGCTCTCGTGTTGCCTTGGAGATTAGCCAAAAACCCTTGGACACATCCGGGTCAGCTGTTGGTAAATGTTATCTTGTAGATAGCTATAACTTTATGCTAAGATTTCTCCCAAAATAGGTTTGTCTTCTCACGATAATAACTGCTGGACTTAAGGGCCAACAGGGCCGTCCACTAGGAAGTATAACTCGGGAGATACCCGTGGTACCCATTGTCAGAGTACTTAGAGCAGTAAAACATTACCATTGTGCTTGGAGGCCGGTCGATGATGTCAGCGCTAATGACGCTATATATAAATGCACCATTTACCAAGACGCACATCCGATCTGATCACTTGCAAATAACAAGCGTGGACACTGTACAGCCAGTCCTAAAGATCAGATTTGAGAAACGCATTTCTGCAGATTTTGCCTGAACCGCGGTCTGAAAACAAAGCCTACATGTGGTCATAGGATTTAGTGTTTTCATTGCGAAAGAATCAGCAATGCTTTCATTCCGTGCCAGATCAGAGTGAAACGGAAAACACCAGCACGCCGCTCGTCAGTTCACCGTCGTCGTCGTCTTCCGTCATCGTCATTAATCCATTAATACCGGGAAAGCATCTGTCATTTTAGGTTTTAACCACTTTAAATATAATCTTGCACTTTGGCTATTCAGAAATAGCAGATATACAATATATACATATATTGTAGATCTACTATTTTTTTTTAAATCTTGAAAATTTGTACAAATCTTTGCTTCTGGGGATTCTACAAATGTCTTCTAAATCCTAACGTTTAAAAAAGAAAAACGTATGTTGCTATAATCAGTGGTTCTCAAACTTCTTTATGTCTCAATTGTGGATACACTGGTGTGTCTTCAGATGACTTGACCGACTGAAACTCTTGTCACAATGTTTACAATGGAAAGGTTTTTCTCTAGTGTGGATACGCTGGTATCTCTTCAGATGACTTGACTGAAAGAAACTCTTGTCACAATGTTTACAATGGAAAGGTTTTTTTCCCACCAAAATGATATGTATTTGGCCGCGGACCCCCATCTCAAAATATTTTGTTCCAGGGACCCCCCAGAAGCAAAGATTTGAGTTAAAAAATATATATATTCAAAGATTTGCACAAATTTTCAAGATTTTTCAAAAATAGCCAAAGTATAACATAATGGTTAAAGTGGTTACACAGATGCGTTCCCGGTTTTAATGGGTTATACCCAGAGCGTCATCAGCAGCCGTGCAGAAAACACACTGCGTTATAATACGGGCACAACATCTAGATTAGCAAATCTGGAAATGAAGATGTTGGGGCGTTTGTGTCATCATCGGAAAACAACCTTTTAATCAGCAAAACAGTGTAATGTAGGAGGATAGATAACAGCGTGGTGTATAAATACGACAGATAGCGTGTCTGTGAGGATGGCAGGATGTTACATGTTAGGTGAAGAAAACAGACAGTGTATCCCTTTCATGTTTAGGGAGGGTGCTGCTGGGGGAGGCTGTGCGTGTGTGTGTGTGTGTGTGTGTGTGTGTGTGTGTGTGTGTGTGTGTGTGTGTGTGTGTGTGTGTGTGTGTGTGTGTGTGTGTGTGTGTGTGTGTGTGTGTGTGTGTGTGTGTGTGTGTGTGCGCGCGCGCGTGTGTGTGTATGTGTGTGTTTGTGTGTGTGTTGGCTGTGTGGAGGGGTTATGGGTGAGCGTGTGCAGACAGGCGCGTTGGGACGTCCCGTCGCCAGAGGCGACCAGCAGCCGGGGTTTACCTCCACACTGCGATCAAACACACATTCCTCTGTGTGAGAACACACACACATTATAACACACTCGCACTCACACACACACACACACACACACACACACACACACACGCACGCGCATGCACTCAAATACTCAAGGGTTTCTTTCTTTGATGTCCAGCTCTATATTTGGTCTTGACGTTTCAGACAAGGGGAAAAGGAGAAAGGAATTCACAGGAAAACCTCATTTGTGCAGTGGACTGCGGCATGACAGACACTAGAGGTGGTTTTGATTAGGGAGTGACTGGACCACACACACCTAAAACACACACTCAGTAGGCACACGCTGCCAAAGCATTCACCTCGCCCCTTCTTCCACATGGAAGTAGATTCATAAAAAAAAATCTCCCTCTTTTGCCAGATGACTTACTGTAACCACATGAACCTGGGCGGTTATATTCTGGGGGCGAACGTTAGGCAAAAAATAATAGCTGAGCTTACAAGCTCACGACGTGAGCTGAGCTTGTAGGTCGGCTAGTTTCAGCGAAGAGATTTTGTGTAGAGGGAAAAAAAGAGAAGGGAGCCTATAGAGCCACGGGGGACTCAACAATGTATAGTAAATACACTTGAACCCTAGCATTTGTATTCTGGGGGGAACATTCGGCTTAAATAGCAGATCTGCTGGCTCACAGACGCGTCGTAAGCTAGTAGATCGGCTATTTTTGGCGAAGAGATTTACAGTCAGTTGTAACTCAAGTGGTTAACCCATTAGACCGGGAAATAGTCTCTGTCATTTTTAGATTTCTTTGGCTATTTAAAAATAGCAAAAATGCAATTTTTTTTAAAATCGTGAAAATGTGTCCAAATCTTTGAATATATATCCACCTGTGTCCTAGGCTGTGTGTTTATCACTTCTTGTCGATTTGATACAATGAAATCCAATGAAACTGGTCAGATGACCAATGATATCCAATGAAATCGACAGGAAGTGGAAAACACACAGCCTAGGAAACAGGTGAATATATAATTTTAAAGCGAACATTTTAAACTCAAATCTTTGCTTCTGGGGGATTCTACAAATGTCTTCTAAATCCTAACAGCGTATGTTGCTATACATATCAGTGGTCTCAAGCTTTTTCATGTCAAGGACCCCCAAAATTATATGTATTTGGCCCTGGACCCCCATCTGAAAATAGTTTGTTCCAGGGAACCCCAGAAGCAAAGATTTGAGTAAAAAATGTATATATATATTCAAAGATTTGCAGACATTTTCACAACTTTTTTTTTCAAAAATAGCAGATCTACAAGCTCATAGCGTGGCACTCAGTGTCGCACTATGAGCTTGTATATCTGCTATTTTTGAACAGCCAAAGAAATCTAAAGTGACACAGATGCGTTCCCTGGCCTTAAAGGGTTAAGTGAGCCCCTATACACAAGATCGTAAGTGTGCTCTCTGTCTCCCCCTGCAGGCGAGAGCGTTAACCCTCGTGTGGCGGGCCTGATTGGCCGCAGCGGGCCCCAGAATAAACAGCCCTTCATGGTGGCGTTCTTCAAAGCCACGGAGGTGCACCTGCGCAGCATCCGCTCGGCGCCAGGGGGCGCCAAACAGCGCAACCCCAACCGCTCTAAAGGGGCCAAGGGCCAAGAGGCCCTCCGAGTAGCCAACATAGCAGGTAAGCGACCTTGCTGTCTGTGTGTGTGTGTGTGTGTGTGTGTGTGTGTGTGTGTGTGTGTGTGTGTGTGTGTGTGTGTGTGTGTGTGTGTGTGTGTGTGTGTGTGTGTGTGTGCGTGTGCGTGTGTGTGTGTGTACTTGTGAGGGCCAAATGTTCCCACTCCAAGTTACAGTAGAATTTGACAAATAGACATTGTGAGGACCACACCATCTTCACAAGAAAAGTGGTTGTTTTATGGCCAAATATAGCTGATCTACAAGCTCAAAAGCTTGCAGAGCTTGCAGATCGGCTATTTTGGGCGTGCGACTCCGGCAAGCTGTTCAACTCAGGCTTCAGGGTCAGGGTTAAAAATGGCATTTACAAAATTAACGTCCTTAAATGTTTATATCCTCACAAGTATAACAATACAAACATGCACACGTGTGTGTGTGTGTGTGTGTGTGTGTGTGTGTGTGTGTGTGTGTGTGTGTGTGTGTGTGTGTGTGTGTGTGTGTGTGTGTGTGTGTGTGTGTGTGTGTGTGTGTGTGTGTGTGTGTGTGTGTGTGTGTGTGTGTGTCTGTGTAAGTACAAGTGTGCCCATAAATCAGCACTGGTTGCCTAGGTTCCAAATATTGTGCGTACATACTGTACGTATCGTATACATACGTCCGTATGTTCTGTGTTTGGGATCTTAGGGCAGCCAGTTGTGATTTATGCTGCTGAGCTGCATGTGTGCCCGCTCTCCTCATGCAGGCCTGGCTAGTGTTATCTGCAGGTGGAATCACTGGAATCAGATACAGATGAACTGGAATGTCTTTATCCCTGTGAAAAGCTCCACACCAGGGCCAAGACATATGTACGCAGCCACATGCGCGGGCCTACACACACATACACATACTCAGTGGTGGGAAAAGTGCTCAGATATTTTACTTAAGTAAAAGTACCAATACTGCAATATAGAAATACTCCGTTACAAGTAAAAGTCCGGAATTCCAAATCTACTTGAGTAAAAGTGCAAAAGTAATGGTATCAAAATGTACTTAAAGTACCAAAAGTGAAAGTACCAAAATGTTTGAAGATAGCAAATCTACAAGCTCACACAAGTCGCGATCGTGATACGCGTTGTGAGCTAGTAGATTGGCTATTTTCAAATAGCCTAGGTATAAAATAGGGCTGAAGTGGTTAATGCATGTTTCATAATATCATAATTTATATCTGAAAAGTAACTAGTTTTCAGATAATTGTAGTGGAGTAAAAGTACAATATTTAGGTTTCGAGAGCCTGTAAGGCTTCGAACCCTATTACATCTCTACACTTTCACTATTATTATTATTATTATTATTATTCTTCCGCCGTTTTTGCCAGTTCTGGCCTAACCGCCTGGTCACTTCTTATGAAATTCGGCAATATGGTAGAGGGCTATGCCAAACGGCGAAAACCCGAAACTCACAACCATTGGCCAAAGGGTGGCGCTGTAGCACTCAATTGAAAATGCCAACTTTGAACAGGTACAGCTCATGCCCTGTTCGACCTACAGCCATGAAACTTCGATACACACATGCGTCTCCTCATGCCTAACAACTTTCACTGTTTGACTTTTGACCTCTGACCTTTAGATCTCCCACCATTTCGATTTCTATGAAAAGCAGTAAAAAGCCTACTCCTCCTGGGATTTATGAGCAATCTGTACGAAACTGTATACACATGGACTTTGGACCAATGCCGACAGACGTAACCAAGCGGATTTTCCATAAGTGAAAACGTTAAGCTTTTATAAGCCAATGAAAATTGCAGCTTTTTTTAAATTATTCATCTGCCCCTAACACATACATGCAGACTCACATTTGTTTGACACTTTGCAATATTGTAGAGGGTCCTTCCAAGTATCACTGAAACCAATCTTACTCCAATTGGTCAAAGGGGGGCGCTATAGCAATTTTTTGAAAATGCAAACTTTAAACAGGCAAAAGTCATGCCTCGTTTGGCCGACAGCCGTTAAACCTGCTTACACATGTGCCTTGACTCATGAGGAACACATGTATCACTTTGACCAGTAAGCTCTGCCCTTAGATTGTCTGCAATTTTGAGCAGTTTGAAAAACATTTAAATCCAGGATTTCTGAGCAATTTGCATGAAACTGTGTCAAATACATGTTTGAGGCCCTTTTTCACAGGTTCAGGTGTGTTGGTTCAATAGCTTGATCGCTTAATCATCTGCCTTGAAACCATAGGGTAGCCGGTTCGAATCCCACCTCAGGTAGACTTAATTATAATTGCATTGCACACAACATGACTATATCAATGAATACATGTGCAATTGTTAAAGATGACGAGAAATGCATACTTGAAAGTAGTTATTTTCAATGTATGACGTACTTCATTCGCGCTTTTGTTTTGTTTTGTTGGATTCTCCCTTTTCACTGTTTAAGGCTGTGTATTGGATAGCTCCACCAGTAGAGTGTGAGTCTCATGTGCCGAAGGTCTCTGGTTCAAATCCCACTTATTACAGTTCACATTTAAATTGCATTGTACAAAACATGACCCTGTTAATTCAGACAAGTGCAATGTTTAGACAATAACACGAAATGCTTTTGAGAGTAGTTTTTTTTTATGTATGACATACTTTCTTGTGAAAATAGCCGATCTACAATCTCACACCTTTTTAGATAGCAACGCGTTGTGAGCTTGTAGATCGACTATTTTCCACTAGTTTCCATTCCGAAATATATTGAGCAGTTTGAAAAACATTTAAACCAAGGATTTCTGAGCAATTTGCGTGAAAGTGTGTCATGTGTGTGAACTCCCTTTTCACTAGTACAGGTCTGTTGGCCCAATGGCTTAATCATCTGCCTTGAAACCACAGGGTTCCTGGTTCGAATCCCACGTCATGTAGAATTCATTATAATTGCATTGCACACAACATGACTGTATCAATGAATGCATGTGCAATTGTTAACCAGTAAACTCCGCCCTTAGATTGTCTGCAATTTTGAGCAGTTTGAAAAACATTTAAATCCAGTATTTCTGAGCAATTTGCGTGAAAGTGTGTCATGTGTGTGAACTCCCTTTTCATCAGTTCGGGTCTGTTGGCCCAATGGCTTAATCATCTGCCTTGATACCAGAGCGTCGCCGGTTCAAATCTCACCTCATGCAGACCTCAACTCAATTGCATTGCACACAACATGACTGTATCAATGAATGCATGTGCAATTGTTAACCAGTAAACTCCGCCCTTAGATTGTCTGCAATTTTGAGCAGTTTGAAAAACATTTAAATCCAGTATTTCTCAGCAATTTGCGTGAAAGTGTGTCATGTGTGTGAACTCCTTTTTCATCAGTTCGGGTCTGTTGGCCCAATGGCTTAATCATCTGCCTTGATACCGGAGGGTCGCCGGTTCAAATCTCACCTCATGCAGACCTCAACTCAATTGCATTGCACACAACAAGACTGTATCAATGAATAAACATGCAATTGTTAAATGAATTGCTTTTGAGAGTAGTTGTTTTTTATGTATGACATACTTTCTTGTGAAAATAGCTGATCTACAATCTCACACCGGAAGAACCTATAGGACGGAAAAACCTATAGATATCAACAGACACAATCAGGGAGGCCATATCTTTAGCTCAATGAGAAGAGAGGCAGCCTGTGAATCCATAGGTCGCTGGTTCGATCCCTGTCCCCAACAATGCGTTGAGGTGATCATCATTTGGAATTCCCCCTATTCCCATGGATTGGATCCACCCCTCTCACCTGCTCTCACTCATCACCAATCACACCTGCCACATGCACAGTACAATTTTTAGGTACTTTTACTTTACTACTCTACTCTACTACAATTACAGCAGATGACAGCTTTAGTTACTTGTTACTTTGCAGATGTAATTATTAATACAACACCTACAGTAACCACATACAGCCGATCTACAATGTGACGCGTTATGAGCTTGTATGTATATAATAAGCAACCCATGCTGTATGATAACTTACCACATATGAAATCCAATTCTGTCTATCCAATGGCTCAGTCTGTACTGTGGCCATAGCTGAGTGGTTAGTGAGCCCACCTAGGGAGCCAGAGGCCCTGGTTGCCCCAGGTACGATTCCAGGCCAGGCCAGCAAATGTGTCGATGAAATGAAATGTGTCCCTGAGCAAGACTCTTAACCCCTAATTGCTCACAGGCCCTCATTGGAAACAAGACCGCAAGGACTTTCATGAACGGACCTGGAATTATCCTTATCCTTTACACTGTCTACCCACAAGTCTATAGGTCCCTGGTTCAAACCCCAATTTAACCGGTCCAAATATAATTTACTGAACAAAAATCATGACTTTGTTAATTAATGCATGTTCACTTCTTCTCTCTCGCTCTCTCTCTTACTGCCTCTCTTTCTCACTGCCTCTCTCTCCCTCTCCCTCTCCCTCTCTCTCTCTCTCTCTCTCTCTCTCTCTCTCTCTCTCTCTCTCTCTCTCTCTCTCTCTCTCTCTCTGCCACTGTCTGTCTGTCTGCCAGTCTGCCACTCTGTCACTGTCTGTCTGTCTGCCACTCTGTCACTGTCTGTCTGTCTGTCTGTCTGCCAGTCTGCCACTCTGTCACTCTGTCACAGTCTGTCTGTCTGTCTGCCAGTCTGCCACTCTGTCACTGTCTGTCTGTCTGCCAGTCTGCCACTCTGTCACTGTCTGTCTGTCTGCCAGTCTGCCACTCTGTCACAGTCTGTCTGTCTGTCTGTCTGCCAGTCTGCCACTGTCTGTCTGTCTGCCAGTCTGCCAGTCTGCCACAGTCTGTCTGTCTGCCAGTCTGCCACTCTGTCACTGTCTGTCTGTCTGCCAGTCTGCCAGTCTGCCACTCTGCCACTCTGTCACAGTCTGTCTGTCTGTTTGTCTGTCTGCCACTCTGTCACAGTCTGCCAGTCTGCCAGTCTGTCACAGTCTGCCAGTCTGCCACTCTGCCACTCTGTCACTGTCTGTCTGTCTGTCTGTCTGCCAGTCTGCCAGTCTGCCACAGTCTGTCTGTCTGCCAGTCTGCCAGTCTGCCACAGTCTGTCACAGTCTGCCAGTCTGCCAGTCTGCCACTCTGTCACAGTCTGCCAGTCTGCCACTCTGTCAAAGTCTGCCAGTCTGCCACTCTGTCACAGTCTGCCAGTCTGCCATTATTCTCGAAACCGCTCATTGCTGCTTGCAGCTATATTTACCTTTGAGATGTAGTGGAGTAGAAGTGAAAGTACTGAAATACTCCAGTAAAAACTTTACTTAAGTACAGTACTTGAGTACTTGAGTACATGTGCTTTAGTTACTTTACACCAATGCACACACATACACACACTCGCGCACGCACACACACACACACACACACGCACGCACGCACGCACGCACGCACGCACGCACGCACGCACGCACGCACGCACGCACGCACGCGCACACACACACACACACACACACACACACACACACACACACACACACACACACACTTCCAGAACCAACAATAGAACGCCTCTTGGCTTTGAATGCGGCGGAGCTCTGATAACAAAGCGTGCATACTGGGGTCTTTTTGGGTGCTGGAGGTGCGAGCGCGCTGTGTTTATGTGAAGCACTGAAACATTAGACCATAATGCCTGGGCTTCAAATAGCCCTCCGCCAGTCGTTTGTTTATTTACACCAGCATTACAGAGCGGGCCGGAGCCAGCATCATCGCCGTATGTGGAGGCGAAGCCGGGGCGAAAAGGCTTTTATGGCTGAAACACATCTGCGGCCGTGCTACGGGGCAGGCCGGGCCACAACACATGGGCCAAATGGGCCTTTTTCTGAGTGCTGGATGCTGGTCTTTAAAGGCCTGATGAGAACCAGTTGCTCGTGATCATTCTCAATCTGAACCACTCGCAGCGACTAATGTTCCCCAGAGCCCCAGAGGGCAGGAGAGAGGGAGGGGAGGGTGGGGGGAGGGGGGTCTCCGGATAGAGGACACAGTATTCAGTACCGACATATGGAGGGGTACAGGGGTGAGAGAGGAATGGTAGAATGGAAGCAGATATAAATGAAGGAAGCAGGACAGGAGGTGGGTGGGGGGTGGGGGGTTGAAAGGAGGTGGGATTGAGTTATGGAGAATGTGGCACGGCCAGCCTGTACTCTCTGTGCCGTGCACATCTGTTTTAGCCACCCCCCAAAAGGGAGCGAGGTCTGGGTACAGGACAGGCAGGTGGGCCGTTCATTTACAGCAATTACCAGTCTGAGAGGTTAATGTTCGTAATTTGGGCTCTGTTCAGCTGTGCTCTGCATCATGTGGTACTGTGGTGTCCAATTGGGGTGTTAGTAAATGTGAATGCCTGGTCTGAACGTGGTATCACATTCAATGATGTAAAATATCCCCCCCCTCTCTCTCTCTCTTTCTCTTTCCCTCTCTCTCTCTCTCAGAGAACAGCAGTGCTGATCAGAAGCAGGCATGTAAGAAACATGAGCTCTACGTCAGTTTCAGAGATCTGGGGTGGCAGGTACGGAAAGCACCCCACACACATTCCTCTGCCCGCTCTTTTTCTCCCCCCCTCTCTCTCTCTCTCTCTCTCTCTCTCTCTCTCTCTCTCTCTCTCTCTCTCTCTCTCTCTCTCTCTCTTCTTTTAAACATACTGACTGAGTTGCCACTTCAGCATGTCCACAATGGTTATACATCACACAAATAACTGCAAATGCTCTCAAAAGTAGCTACACTCGCACCTCATGAATTCTACAGTACAGTATCTATACGCATGGCCTTTGAACTTTGAACTTTGAACTTGCACTGTGACCTTGACCTTTGACCAATTAGGGGGTAAAAAAACATTAGTTCATTTCCTAACCTTTACCCTCAACTCATCTGCCATGTTTGATCCAAATCGTATCAAAACAGTCCGAGTTATCTTCGTGACAGTAGCAAACAACATAACATTACACCCACTACGCTGGGGCGCCGGTGTAGCTAGTTTCAGGTCTCCCTTGTAAAAGAGATGTGTATCTCCATGGGACTTCCTGGAAAAGTACAGGTTAAATGGTACCTCAATAGTTCCTTGTTCTGCTGTCTCTAACTAGCTTGTTTTTCCTATCTTTTCTCCTCTGGCTGTCTCCCATTTCGCCTACAGGACTGGATCATTGCTCCAGAGGGCTATGCGGCCTACTATTGTGAGGGAGAGTGTGCCTTCCCACTGAACTCCTATATGAATGCCACAAACCACGCCATTGTGCAAACACTCGTAAGTAGCCATGACAACGGGAAACATAAACCCCATAGTGCATTGGCGGCAGCCGTGTCAGGGTGTAATCATGCCCAAATGTCAAGAGAACACCGCTTCTATCAGATCTTGAAAACATTTGAAAATATTGTCAGGTTGAAGTTAAGTGGACTTGTCATCATGTGAAGGATTTTCACAGCACAAATGCCTGCTCTTATTTGGTTTATATTTTCCTGATCAGACCTTGAAACTTGGTGGTCAGCATGTTTTTGAGGCAGAGCAGTCAAGGCTATTTCACAGGAAGTACAGTATCAACTTCATTTTTCTCCCCACATTAATGTCATACTGTGTGTTCCATCTCTCTTTCATATAATGGCATTTAACAGCATTCTCATTCTGTGTGGAATAAACTCTCCCATGCGGTTAAATGTTGTGTTATGCCTGTGTAATCGTTAGGACGTCATTAGTTTTGCATAGCCAGAACATCTCCGCCCACCAATATTTCTGGTTAGATAGATATCTAAATTCATGTACCTGATAAAAATGGGTGGAAACAATTCAGAGCTTTACAAAATAAATCTATTGCAAAACCAATCCAAAGACTTTAGGGCGGTTCTTCATATTATTTTTGCCACTTGTTCGATAGCATACTCTTGCTGGTTAATCGGTAAGCTCTCAAGACTCTGATTGTCTGGCTATGCGAGACTACTGTAGCAAGAATCTTTTTTTGGCCTATCCAGATTGGAATTAGATTGGTTTTATGAAGTCTGAACAGGGGAAAACCACATGGAAACACGTACAAATGTGGACAGTCAGTCCTAAGGATCAGATTAGAGAAACAAATCGGATTTGCCTGCTGTCTGAGCAAGTCTCCATCTTGAGCGTAATTTATACGGGGCCATTTTTTCCCCCGCTTGTAAATCTGTTATTTTGGGCAAGCAACAGGCGTGCAACGAAGCATGAATTGTAGGGGTGTGCCGATACACTAATTTCACGAAACGATACGATACGATATTTGGCTCACAACTTCGATACGATTTCGATACGATACGATACGCACTTTTTTTATTATGAAAATATATGGAGGAGAAAAAAAGAAAATGCTAACAAATAATTCTGTTTTTGCATTATTCAGACATGCAAACTTGTAGCTTTTCAGCTACAATAGCCGTTTTGAATCCAAATAGTATGACACCTGACCCGAAAAAAAAACATGTTGTCACTCTTTTCACTTCGGGGCCGTTTGCATGCCTGATTATTATGATTGTAAAAAAAAAAAAAAAAAAAAAAAAATTTTTTTTTTTTTTTTCAAAAACGATATTTTTTTTCCCCAAAACGATACATATCGTCGCGAAAACGTATCGCGATATATCGCGGGACGATATATCGGCACACCCCTAATGAATTGGCCTTCACTCTCCATCATCTTCCCTTCATGGCAGGTTCACTTCATCAACCCAGAAACGGTTCCA
Source organism: Gymnoscopelus microlampas (assembly GCF_963454915.1). Classification (NCBI taxonomy): domain Eukaryota; kingdom Metazoa; phylum Chordata; class Actinopteri; order Myctophiformes; family Myctophidae; genus Gymnoscopelus; species Gymnoscopelus microlampas. Next base: position 13,577,941 of record NC_139947.1, on the reverse strand, counting down.
AAGCCCTGCTGCGCTCCCACGCAGCTCCACGCCATCTCAGTCCTGTATTTCGATGACAGCTCCAATGTCATCCTGAAGAAATACCGCAACATGGTGGTCAGAGCCTGTGGCTGCCACTAGACTGTCAGCAACTTTACACACACACGCACACACACACGCACACATGCAGATGCATATGCATTTGCATATGCAAGAACAATAAAACAAACGACAAAAACATGCATTTATGTGTGCATGCACCATCACTCGCCTGTGCGCACACAAACAAATGCACACGTGCACACATGTGTGCAACAACACCTGCATGTGTTCACAGACATGCAAGCATGCATGCATGCAGGCCGTCTACCACCATGTTTGGCTTGACATGTCAAACATTGAACACACACACACACACACACACACACACACACACACACACACACACACACACACACACACACACACACACACACACACACTTATACGTACTTATACGTAAACATAATGTCAATGCAAACATTTTGAGGACCTAGTTGAAGCCTGTTTACTGGGCGGAGGGAAACTTATTTAGCTGGAGGTTCATCCGAAGTAAACACTGTGCCCCAAACACACATATTCAACCTTCCTGTCCCATCACTCCATTACATGTGTTGAACAGTGGCTGACAGGCCTTTTTCTTACAATATTTTGTAGTTTCAAGGAAGAGTTGGACTAGCGCAGCGATTCCCAAGCTGTGGTGCCGTGAGGATATTGCAAGTAGGCCCCCAAATAATTGCCAAAACATTAATATTTTAATCATAATATAACGTGAATATGAAAAAGACCTTGTCACACCAATATATAGGAACGCAAAGTAAACTTTGTTTGTTCCATTGATCCAAGCCGGCACACAAATTCGATTGATTTATCATTAAATGCACGCTTTTGAGACTTTCAAGTGGGCCCTGATCCAGAAAAGGTTGAGAACCACTAGAGGAACCAAGAGAGAAAGAAAGAAATTGAGGCGGAGGAACATTTCAAACACCGACATGCACACCCACACACACACGCACGTGTACACGTGCACACACAGGCACACAAACGCACACACAAAACACGTGCTTTCTACTGTGTATAATGAGACATTTAAAGCAGTGATTGTATATTAATACACAGTCA